>NW_015505963.1:265953-343509 GCF_001515645.1 Sinocyclocheilus grahami
CATTTGGCTGAAAACAGCTTATGGTATGTATAAAAATGACTACCTCTGATTGAGAGACTGAGCTCTGCTATGATGGAGAGGTAGTCATTTAGTTCCCTGCGTCTCTTAGGAAATGAAGCGCAAATAACTTCCGTGTATCTGCCGAAGGCTATGCAGTATTCTGCCAGTGTGAGAACACGTTTTGATGGGGGTATGGAATTTTTTAGATTGATGGTGAAAGGGCCAAAGTCAAAGGAGCGATGAGATTCATTAATGGGAACTGAAGTTAGCAAAGAAAGAAGATCGATATCTGCACCTGATACAATTAGGGAACGGAGGTGGTTCCATAGCGACCGCGTTGGGAGGACCTGGAAGAGGGACTGCTGTGGCGAGAGAATGAACTGGCACGTGAATTGAGCCTGAAGAAGATAGATGCTGGGCCGGGGGCCCTAGTACTGACTGGTGTCCGAGATGGCTAGAAGGGGCTGAAGCGAGAGGAGGGGGAAGGTTAGCAGGCAGAAGGGGGGAAGGGATCCTTTGCGGAGGCAACCTCACGCTAGGGACTGAGGAACTGCTTTTTGCTGCTGCTGTTGCTGGCCGGGCGGAAAGGCCGGCGGACACAGAAGTGTGAGAGGCTCTAGTTTTTCCCCCTCTGATCTTTGCTGCAGCCTCAGGATTAGCGCGCTGAGAATGATTGCGTTCAGAACGCCGAGCCGGGAGAGAAACGGAAATGGATGAGGACTGAGTCTTCTTTTTTGGAGAAGTTGCGGAGTTTGTTGGAATGCTGGAGCTGTTATTGGAGTTAGTGAGTATATCGTAGAGTTGAGCTTTTGAAGAACTGCGGGAGAAATTAAGTCCGGAGTTTGAGAGGGCTTGACGTAGGCTGTTGACGGACCATTTTTGAATGGGTGGAATCGGAGGAATGGTGGCCGCGGAATGAAGAGATGGACGAGGCGCAGTAACCGCTGGTGATTTTGAAGGTGGAGGGGAGAGTAGTCTTCTGGTGCGTGGTTTGTATGAGCGCTGGATCTTTCGACCGGAATGCTCAGAGGGAGACTCTTTGTTTGGATCCGTGTGATCCAGTGATTTGTGCGTTGCCACTGATGGTGTCTCGGGACAGGAGAAAAGTTCGTCATCTGATGGGAACAGCTGGAGGTCCGGTGAGCCTGACATGGTTTGCGTGACACAACCGGAAGATGCTGGAACAGCTGCGACTGGAGAGAGGTAAGCAGCTGCTTATATACTCTGGCTGTTGATTGAAAGATTAGATGGGCTCGCTCCTCCCTAACTTACGTTAAGGAACTTCATTTAAAATCAGCGCTGTCTCTTTAAAACCTGATGCATATGACATGTATCTGACACATATCCGATTTTCTCCCGACTCTTTACGGTCATTTAAGACTTTATAACTAATTTAAGACTACATTTACAAGGTAACTCGCCAAAACCGCGCATTTTGACATAATTGTGTGTGTTTTCGTGCGTTGAAGCGCTACTGGTGAGCTGTCTGGAGCGGCTCAGTGTATGCGTACAGCCGATCGCGCAGCCTTTCAAACTATATTTCACTACACTGTTTAGGTGGCATAACCCCAGGTATGTGTCGCCACATTCTCAGGTTATGAAGAATAAAGAAGGGAAAAGTTAATCTTCTGAAATGAAGCAGCAAAATCTTCTCTGGTAAAAGTTATTAGAACCGTGTCTAGGGCCAAGCTGGCCATCACACTGCTCTGACCTTATCATTCTGTTTGTATCCTATTATTTGATTCGCTTATGACAGAAACAGCGAATCTCTTTAAAAACTGTCTGTTGTTTTCACTTCATTGCATTGTTATAATTCGTAAAAGTTGTACCCGCCAACTGGCGACTGACACTGTTAACGTTACATGAACTCGCCAACGCTGATTTTTACTCGCATTTGGCACTTGGCGAGTGTTAATTTTAGACCCTGCTTGCACCGTATAGGTTTCTTACACTGACAAGAACCGACTCAACAGAGTCATTTGTTCGGCAGTATAGCCTACTGGGGCCCTGTCCCAAATGGAACACTTCATGTGCACTTGCGGTCTTACAGACTTACAATGGCTGACGCGTGCGCATGTCCGTCAAGTTCACGAGACCGTAGGGTGTCCCATTTGTCATTTTAGCTTTCAGAAGGGTGTTCGCGAGCGCCCCCTTTGCGGCCGTTATGCGCCCTCGATCCGCACTTCTACAGACTTCTACCCGACAGCCAAAGCAGCATTACGTCACGAAAGTGTGGACTCAGAGGAAGACCGCGAGGGTTTAGGGTGCCATTTGGGACAGGGCCTGGAATTGCACTCTATGCGTTTGATTCACTAACAAGAACTGACTCGATAACTCGATAGAGTCATTTGTTCAAGATTCGGTCGACACTGTTTGCGGTTCTGTTTTGCGCTGTAGTATTCTTGAGTGGTTTTGCGGTTCTGTTGAAAACGTAGGCCTATCGGCAGGAACATAGTAGACTATTTCACTTGCGTATTCTGTCCGCATTGGCAGTAGAAAACGTGAGAACTATTACCTGAACCGATCGTCATTCGGTACTGGTATATTTTGGAAATAGAACCGTTTCTGAATAAAGAAATACATTTTAAATAAGAACTACTTCTCGATTCCTAATCCTTATAGCTAAGCTACAGATTAAGGGATGACAGTCAAAAAGACCACCCTCAGACACCACCAATCTGAGTGGGTGTGAGAAAAATGTGGAGAGATGGAAAGAGAAAACAATGTCTGTGAAAGTCTGAGAGAAAATTAGATGTTGTTTTTAGCACTCTTTTAATCCATTTGTATGGCTGAGCATATTTTTGTATAGAGATATATTATACCCTTATCCCTAAATGCTGAAAAAATAATATGCTGCTGAATAAAACATTTTGTGATGAATTCAACCAGTTGTGAGCACATTTATGTGATATTTCAACTCCTGCATATTATCCACTAATCACCCACAATCCAGTGTAGTCTGTAGATTGTGCTGA
The DNA here is from genome assembly GCF_001515645.1 of Sinocyclocheilus grahami. Taxonomy (NCBI): domain Eukaryota; kingdom Metazoa; phylum Chordata; class Actinopteri; order Cypriniformes; family Cyprinidae; genus Sinocyclocheilus; species Sinocyclocheilus grahami. The sequence continues at coordinate 268,929 of NW_015505963.1, forward strand.
ATTGTTCTTCATAGTAACTACTAGTCAGCATAAGCCCATAAAAATACGATGAAAGGTATTTTAATAAGATGTTATCTCTAATTTGTCCTTAATTTACAAAGAAAACATAATGTTGTCTTGTATGCGAGGACTTTGAGGAATTCAGGAAATGTTTGTTAAAGGCTGTCTCTCCTACTGTTGTTCTGAGGGGTGCATAAACAGCCGATCATGTGGCCAGTGACAGAAGCCTCTGCTGTGTCAACAACATCACTGTGAGCAGCAGCTGATGGAGGCCAACACAAACAGTGAATGACGGCTGTAGTGCTGCAGAACATCTGAACAACCTTTCTCCTCACCTGTCTCACGCTCAAGCACTCATGCCTGGTTCACTGAGACTATTACAGACCTGAGACTATGGGTAGCTACAGTATAAGATTAATTTCTGCGCTTGTAAAAACAAAAATCATTGTACTCAATGTGAAAATGTGCATGTGACAGAAAAATAGGCTACTTGTAATTTAAACTTTAAAACTATACACTACCGGTCAACTGTGCTCTGTTCAGGCTTGAAATATGCCTCAACATGTTGTGAAGTGTGACATAAGCATGTAAGAATTGATGGTTCACTGTTCCACTTATCGTATGAGCTTCAGAACATGCTTGTGTCATGCTTCACAATGTGCATGACTTAAAGCTTCAAAACTTTCATGATCCTGCATATGACATTTGGCTGGAAGTGGTGTTTAAAAAAGTTTTAAAAAGTTAGTATTTTTGTCACACACAACTATCTATCGCTTAAGAAGTTGTTGATTTATCAACTGTGATCGTATGGATTACCATAGTGTTTACTTTGTGTGGTTTTTGAAGTGCCAGCTTAAGGGGTCCATCCACATGCATTATATGGACTCACAGAGATGGATTGTTTTTCTAAAAATCTTAAGAAAAAGTCATAAATGGGACGGCATGAGGGTAAATAAATGAGAGAATTTAAATTTTTGGGTGGCGTAAACCTGGTTACTTTAAACTTATTTTGCATTAAAGGGATGCTGCACTCAAAAAATTAATTAAAATGAAAAACAATAATCAAAATAGTTATGATTTACCATCATCTTATGTCAAACACAAAAGGAAATGTTTTGAAAAATATTCACACTGCTCGTTTCCATTCAGTGACATTGCACGTCTTCCCCCACAGAAGAAATTATGTGAAAACTTTTATTATTCGGTGAGGTCATTTTGTCCCTGTCCAATTTGCATGCATGTGTATTTATCGTGTTATACATTTTTTGTGTAACAAACATATAGGATGCTAACAAAACATATATGCTGTAAATAAGGTAAATTAACATAATCGCACGCACACCCACAGACGCTCTTAAGTGCACGCACACATGCACGCAGGCACGCACGAACGCACGAACGCACGCACGCACGAACACACACACACACACACACACAAACACGTGTATCTCCTTCCCAGACTTTTTTTGATCCCGGAAGCCATGGGGCACTAGTGATAGATAGTGTTCTCCTGGCTGATCGGGCATTTTCGACTCTTTATCTGTCTGACACCTCTGCAAGGTGGGTTCCCAGACTGAGGGGGCACAGTTTCCGTTTGATACTCTTCTTCTGGTAAAAAAGACCCCCACCCTCCCATCCACCCACTCCACACGTACATTAAAATCTGCCTGTTTATCTCGAGTAGATATCGTTCTATTTTCAGAATGAGAAACAAGCTCTGTACTCCCTTTGTAGATTTAGGACGCCAATTTCATACTTTGTGTAGCTGTGTCATATTCTTTGACAATGTTTTTCTTTCTCTGTGTAAACATTAGACATTTCCCATTGTGAGATTTACTTTATATTGGCTATTTAGAAATTGCGTAATATACATTTCTGCCAACACTCTAACATCAGTGACCCGCTACAATCTCCCATCTGTGCTGGGGAGTGGGTATTTCAAAATCTAACATGAATCAGTGAGAGGCACATTGTTCCTCTCTGCTTGCAAAGGAGACTCTGGGACGTGTGACAGACATAAACTGTTGATGAGGAATGCTGTTTTTCTCTTGCACCCACTGTGTGTTATGGTAACATTTTTCCTGTTCTGAATTTCTTTTCTTTCACACCTACAGTTTCGCAGTCCTTTCTCAGCAGGTCTAAAGGCCACAGGCCTCCCTAGGCTGCACTCGGATAAAGGCTGATTTATGCCACGGCTTGAAGAGGAGCAGAGTGGGCAGGCATCCTGAGCTATATAACTGTCCTCTTCATCACTCGGTTATTAATAGACTAGATTTCAGATTGGGGCCTTTCTGTTTTACTGAACAGTGAAGATTTAAATAATAATTATTTATTATTACTGTTATTATTATTGTTATTTTTGGTAACACTTTAGTATAGGGACCGTTTCTCACAATTAACTAGTTGCTTAGCATGCCTATTATTAACATATTGGCTGTTTATTAGTACTTATAAAGCACATATTCTGCATGACCATATTATACATCCCTAATCCTACCCAATATCTAAACTTAACAACTACCTTACAAACTATTAATAAGCAGCACATTTGGAGTGTATTTAGGTAAAAGCTGTAAAAGTAGTGGTTTGTAATGGTGAGATTTGGACCTTAAAATAAAGTTATTTGTGTAGAAGTGAAATTAAATGTATTGAAATAATGTGTTGTCCAAAAATCTGAGACTACTAGTGAGTAGTCAATATACAATAATTAGTGTAAAACCTGATGATTTGAGAATGATCCAAAGAGCATATTTTGCTTTAATGGAATAAAGCAAGGTCGAAAGGAATTGAGCATCTTACCAACCAAGCCAAAACTTTTGAATAGTGTGGTTATTTGATTGCTTGCATTAGAAAGAGTTAAGGGAAAAAAAGTTAAAAATATCCCAGATTTTCAGTGTGGTCTCAGACTTTTGAAGATCACCTCCAGTGACAACATATTTGCCCCCAGTCTTTATGTTTGTAATGTATAAGGACAGTCCTTCTTTTACCTGGATCTTTAGAATAACCCCTTAAAGATATATTTGTACCGGTTGGTAAATCCAACATGTTATATCATATGTATATATACTGTACATCTATAGAGAAGTTCTGTGTAATTCATAGCAGGTATGTCCTTGCTGTTATTAATTCATTAAAGAGCTCATTTACAAAACCTACAAAAAACAGTCAAAACATGCACCAGAAAGCTCTGGTTTGGGAGTTCCCTCACCCTCTAACAGCTCACTGAATGAATTGTCTTTGGCCTATCCAAATATCTACCCACAACCAGCTGGCCTGGCAAAAATGTTGATTATGACCTTTTAGCTGATGGGTGTTATAGCCCAGAAATGCAAGAGGTTTAAATCGGCATTAAAGATGGAAGTTATTAACATCTGATATATAATCTTTTAAAAACCAAATGATGTGCACATGCATAATAAGACAGAGATAAATACAAAAGACAAACTGATCACACCCTTGTTGATTGATTTAAGCTGTTGGATAACAATGACATATTTATGCATTTGAGTGTCATACACTTGCGCCTTTGAAAGGCTGCAGAAATGGTGCACATTTATTATTATTATTACTATTTTTTAAGAGAGAGATATGCCAAACATAAATAATAAGTAGGCTATAATGTTATTGCTAATTGACTTGTCAAAAAGAAGTCTGAGTGGGTACCTAGCGATGGTCTGTGATTGAAAGTAAAAAAATGAGCCAGACAGCTTCTTAAATCGGGTTTTAATGGTCATGTTATGAACTGTAGGCTACTTGATATCTCAAAGATTAATGAGTCCCATTTAAAACAAGTTATTAACTATTGCATAGCACTTCATGCCAACAATTGGTACATTTTTTGGATGATGTTAACAACTAAGCTAGAAGCAATATTGCAGACCTTTAATCATCCAAATCTGCCACAAAGCCCAGCCCAAGTATTAAGATCAGAAAGTGGAAGACATTTCCATTTGGGAAATCATAACTGACTCTGCATTGTGGGAAAATTTAAAGAGGGACTTTTTGAGGAGTATTCACACAGACAGAGAGGAATAGTCCCTTTCCATAATAACAGAGTAGTCATCATCCATCATGGAAAGCAATGAAGATGGTCAGACTTGCTGTCAGTTTTAAATAGGTAAATACATTTAAATAAATAAATGCTGTCAGTCAGTCCATGCAGGTTAACATTAGGTTAGTAAGACTAGGTCTCTGTGTTAAAAAGGTGTTTCTTTTGGATAAGAAAAATTGCTAGTTGTCCAAACCCTTTACAGATGAGCTGTTTCTTTGATCATGATGCATTGATAAGGTGGTATTTGAAGTTGGCATGAAACAGAAGCTGTGTTAATCTTTCTACCGTATTTACCGACTTACTGCTAAGTGAAACAGCTTCTTGAAGGATAAAAAAATGTAAGGTGAGAAAAAAAGAATCATTAGAATAAACACTGCAACATTCCATAAAAAAATAAGAATTTTAAATGTGATATTATTGTGACTTTAGTGACTTTTTTGTGCATATCCGATTGGAATCAGATCATATTTAGACTGCTCTGACCTTATCATTCTGTTTGTATCCTATTATTTGATTCGCTTATGACAGAAACAGCGAATCTCTTTAAAAACTGTCTGTTGTTTTCACTTCATTGCATTGTTATAATTCGTAAAAGTTGTACCCGCCAACTGGCGACTGACACTGTTAACGTTACATGAACTCGCCAACGCTGATTTTTACTCGCATTTGGCACTTGGCGAGTGTTAATTTTAGACCCTGCTTGCACCGTATAGGTTTCTTACACTGACAAGAACCGACTCAACAGAGTCATTTGTTCGGCAGTATAGCCTACTGGGGCCCTGTCCCAAATGGAACACTTCATGTGCACTTGCGGTCTTACAGACTTACAATGGCTGACGCGTGCGCATGTCCGTCAAGTTCACGAGACCGTAGGGTGTCCCATTTGTCATTTTAGCTTTCAGAAGGGTGTTCGCGAGCGCCCCCTTTGCGGCCGTTATGCGCCCTCGATCCGCACTTCTACAGACTTCTACCCGACAGCCAAAGCAGCATTACGTCACGAAAGTGTGGACTCAGAGGAAGACCGCGAGGGTTTAGGGTGCCATTTGGGACAGGGCCTGGAATTGCACTCTATGCGTTTGATTCACTAACAAGAACTGACTCGATAACTCGATAGAGTCATTTGTTCAAGATTCGGTCGACACTGTTTGCGGTTCTGTTTTGCGCTGTAGTATTCTTGAGTGGTTTTGCGGTTCTGTTGAAAACGTAGGCCTATCGGCAGGAACATAGTAGACTATTTCACTTGCGTATTCTGTCCGCATTGGCAGTAGAAAACGTGAGAACTATTACCTGAACCGATCGTCATTCGGTACTGGTATATTTTGGAAATAGAACCGTTTCTGAATAAAGAAATACATTTTAAATAAGAACTACTTCTCGATTCCTAATCCTTATAGCTAAGCTACAGATTAAGGGATGACAGTCAAAAAGACCACCCTCAGACACCACCAATCTGAGTGGGTGTGAGAAAAATGTGGAGAGATGGAAAGAGAAAACAATGTCTGTGAAAGTCTGAGAGAAAATTAGATGTTGTTTTTAGCACTCTTTTAATCCATTTGTATGGCTGAGCATATTTTTGTATAGAGATATATTATACCCTTATCCCTAAATGCTGAAAAAATAATATGCTGCTGAATAAAACATTTTGTGATGAATTCAACCAGTTGTGAGCACATTTATGTGATATTTCAACTCCTGCATATTATCCACTAATCACCCACAATCCAGTGTAGTCTGTAGATTGTGCTGAATTGTTCTTCATAGTAACTACTAGTCAGCATAAGCCCATAAAAATACGATGAAAGGTATTTTAATAAGATGTTATCTCTAATTTGTCCTTAATTTACAAAGAAAACATAATGTTGTCTTGTATGCGAGGACTTTGAGGAATTCAGGAAATGTTTGTTAAAGGCTGTCTCTCCTACTGTTGTTCTGAGGGGTGCATAAACAGCCGATCATGTGGCCAGTGACAGAAGCCTCTGCTGTGTCAACAACATCACTGTGAGCAGCAGCTGATGGAGGCCAACACAAACAGTGAATGACGGCTGTAGTGCTGCAGAACATCTGAACAACCTTTCTCCTCACCTGTCTCACGCTCAAGCACTCATGCCTGGTTCACTGAGACTATTACAGACCTGAGACTATGGGTAGCTACAGTATAAGATTAATTTCTGCGCTTGTAAAAACAAAAATCATTGTACTCAATGTGAAAATGTGCATGTGACAGAAAAATAGGCTACTTGTAATTTAAACTTTAAAACTATACACTACCGGTCAACTGTGCTCTGTTCAGGCTTGAAATATGCCTCAACATGTTGTGAAGTGTGACATAAGCATGTAAGAATTGATGGTTCACTGTTCCACTTATCGTATGAGCTTCAGAACATGCTTGTGTCATGCTTCACAATGTGCATGACTTAAAGCTTCAAAACTTTCATGATCCTGCATATGACATTTGGCTGGAAGTGGTGTTTAAAAAAGTTTTAAAAAGTTAGTATTTTTGTCACACACAACTATCTATCGCTTAAGAAGTTGTTGATTTATCAACTGTGATCGTATGGATTACCATAGTGTTTACTTTGTGTGGTTTTTGAAGTGCCAGCTTAAGGGGTCCATCCACATGCATTATATGGACTCACAGAGATGGATTGTTTTTCTAAAAATCTTAAGAAAAAGTCATAAATGGGACGGCATGAGGGTAAATAAATGAGAGAATTTAAATTTTTGGGTGGCGTAAACCTGGTTACTTTAAACTTATTTTGCATTAAAGGGATGCTGCACTCAAAAAATTAATTAAAATGAAAAACAATAATCAAAATAGTTATGATTTACCATCATCTTATGTCAAACACAAAAGGAAATGTTTTGAAAAATATTCACACTGCTCGTTTCCATTCAGTGACATTGCACGTCTTCCCCCACAGAAGAAATTATGTGAAAACTTTTATTATTCGGTGAGGTCATTTTGTCCCTGTCCAATTTGCATGCATGTGTATTTATCGTGTTATACATTTTTTGTGTAACAAACATATAGGATGCTAACAAAACATATATGCTGTAAATAAGGTAAATTAACATAATCGCACGCACACCCACAGACGCTCTTAAGTGCACGCACACATGCACGCAGGCACGCACGAACGCACGAACGCACGCACGCACGAACACACACACACACACACACACAAACACGTGTATCTCCTTCCCAGACTTTTTTTGATCCCGGAAGCCATGGGGCACTAGTGATAGATAGTGTTCTCCTGGCTGATCGGGCATTTTCGACTCTTTATCTGTCTGACACCTCTGCAAGGTGGGTTCCCAGACTGAGGGGGCACAGTTTCCGTTTGATACTCTTCTTCTGGTAAAAAAGACCCCCACCCTCCCATCCACCCACTCCACACGTACATTAAAATCTGCCTGTTTATCTCGAGTAGATATCGTTCTATTTTCAGAATGAGAAACAAGCTCTGTACTCCCTTTGTAGATTTAGGACGCCAATTTCATACTTTGTGTAGCTGTGTCATATTCTTTGACAATGTTTTTCTTTCTCTGTGTAAACATTAGACATTTCCCATTGTGAGATTTACTTTATATTGGCTATTTAGAAATTGCGTAATATACATTTCTGCCAACACTCTAACATCAGTGACCCGCTACAATCTCCCATCTGTGCTGGGGAGTGGGTATTTCAAAATCTAACATGAATCAGTGAGAGGCACATTGTTCCTCTCTGCTTGCAAAGGAGACTCTGGGACGTGTGACAGACATAAACTGTTGATGAGGAATGCTGTTTTTCTCTTGCACCCACTGTGTGTTATGGTAACATTTTTCCTGTTCTGAATTTCTTTTCTTTCACACCTACAGTTTCGCAGTCCTTTCTCAGCAGGTCTAAAGGCCACAGGCCTCCCTAGGCTGCACTCGGATAAAGGCTGATTTATGCCACGGCTTGAAGAGGAGCAGAGTGGGCAGGCATCCTGAGCTATATAACTGTCCTCTTCATCACTCGGTTATTAATAGACTAGATTTCAGATTGGGGCCTTTCTGTTTTACTGAACAGTGAAGATTTAAATAATAATTATTTATTATTACTGTTATTATTATTGTTATTTTTGGTAACACTTTAGTATAGGGACCGTTTCTCACAATTAACTAGTTGCTTAGCATGCCTATTATTAACATATTGGCTGTTTATTAGTACTTATAAAGCACATATTCTGCATGACCATATTATACATCCCTAATCCTACCCAATATCTAAACTTAACAACTACCTTACAAACTATTAATAAGCAGCACATTTGGAGTGTATTTAGGTAAAAGCTGTAAAAGTAGTGGTTTGTAATGGTGAGATTTGGACCTTAAAATAAAGTTATTTGTGTAGAAGTGAAATTAAATGTATTGAAATAATGTGTTGTCCAAAAATCTGAGACTACTAGTGAGTAGTCAATATACAATAATTAGTGTAAAACCTGATGATTTGAGAATGATCCAAAGAGCATATTTTGCTTTAATGGAATAAAGCAAGGTCGAAAGGAATTGAGCATCTTACCAACCAAGCCAAAACTTTTGAATAGTGTGGTTATTTGATTGCTTGCATTAGAAAGAGTTAAGGGAAAAAAAGTTAAAAATATCCCAGATTTTCAGTGTGGTCTCAGACTTTTGAAGATCACCTCCAGTGACAACATATTTGCCCCCAGTCTTTATGTTTGTAATGTATAAGGACAGTCCTTCTTTTACCTGGATCTTTAGAATAACCCCTTAAAGATATATTTGTACCGGTTGGTAAATCCAACATGTTATATCATATGTATATATACTGTACATCTATAGAGAAGTTCTGTGTAATTCATAGCAGGTATGTCCTTGCTGTTATTAATTCATTAAAGAGCTCATTTACAAAACCTACAAAAAACAGTCAAAACATGCACCAGAAAGCTCTGGTTTGGGAGTTCCCTCACCCTCTAACAGCTCACTGAATGAATTGTCTTTGGCCTATCCAAATATCTACCCACAACCAGCTGGCCTGGCAAAAATGTTGATTATGACCTTTTAGCTGATGGGTGTTATAGCCCAGAAATGCAAGAGGTTTAAATCGGCATTAAAGATGGAAGTTATTAACATCTGATATATAATCTTTTAAAAACCAAATGATGTGCACATGCATAATAAGACAGAGATAAATACAAAAGACAAACTGATCACACCCTTGTTGATTGATTTAAGCTGTTGGATAACAATGACATATTTATGCATTTGAGTGTCATACACTTGCGCCTTTGAAAGGCTGCAGAAATGGTGCACATTTATTATTATTATTACTATTTTTTAAGAGAGAGATATGCCAAACATAAATAATAAGTAGGCTATAATGTTATTGCTAATTGACTTGTCAAAAAGAAGTCTGAGTGGGTACCTAGCGATGGTCTGTGATTGAAAGTAAAAAAATGAGCCAGACAGCTTCTTAAATCGGGTTTTAATGGTCATGTTATGAACTGTAGGCTACTTGATATCTCAAAGATTAATGAGTCCCATTTAAAACAAGTTATTAACTATTGCATAGCACTTCATGCCAACAATTGGTACATTTTTTGGATGATGTTAACAACTAAGCTAGAAGCAATATTGCAGACCTTTAATCATCCAAATCTGCCACAAAGCCCAGCCCAAGTATTAAGATCAGAAAGTGGAAGACATTTCCATTTGGGAAATCATAACTGACTCTGCATTGTGGGAAAATTTAAAGAGGGACTTTTTGAGGAGTATTCACACAGACAGAGAGGAATAGTCCCTTTCCATAATAACAGAGTAGTCATCATCCATCATGGAAAGCAATGAAGATGGTCAGACTTGCTGTCAGTTTTAAATAGGTAAATACATTTAAATAAATAAATGCTGTCAGTCAGTCCATGCAGGTTAACATTAGGTTAGTAAGACTAGGTCTCTGTGTTAAAAAGGTGTTTCTTTTGGATAAGAAAAATTGCTAGTTGTCCAAACCCTTTACAGATGAGCTGTTTCTTTGATCATGATGCATTGATAAGGTGGTATTTGAAGTTGGCATGAAACAGAAGCTGTGTTAATCTTTCTACCGTATTTACCGACTTACTGCTAAGTGAAACAGCTTCTTGAAGGATAAAAAAATGTAAGGTGAGAAAAAAAGAATCATTAGAATAAACACTGCAACATTCCATAAAAAAATAAGAATTTTAAATGTGATATTATTGTGACTTTAGTGACTTTTTTGTGCATATCCGATTGGAATCAGATCATATTTAGCAAGTGTGAGTGGTAAAAAAATCTGTTTTAAGTTACATTCACATGTTGTTTGAAATTCTATTCAAATCACATTCCTGTAAGTTCATTTTAGTAAGACTGCTGTGATCGAATTTTGTGTAGCTTTTCTCATGAAATGTCATTTTCTCACGACGCTTAGAATGTAAAAATGTCAGGTGTTGTTGCAGGAAACAAGATGAAAGTCGTTGCAGAAACAATTTTGTGATGTTTGAAGTTCAGGTCGAGCAGAAAATTGCAATAAACTGCTAACTGGTCAGTATACATAGCTCTTTGAATTTAGAGACTGGTGGAGATGGCAGTATGAAATAAAGCCACATACATCCAACACCTATGTTTCTGCCACTGCCAAACAAAATGTATTAGTCCAGAGCCATGGATACCTTTTGCCATGTAAGACATCATGTGTACTGCAACCCCCCCCCCCAAAAGATGACAGCAGGATGCACAAATTTGATAAATAGTTGTGATGCACAGTGTGGACATTCAGTCATTTAGATCAGATTCCAAATGAACACACAAATAATGACAGTGACAGTGTGAATATAGTTGATAAGACCTCCTGATCTTAAGCACTATGGCTGCTAATTACTTCAGTAAATCAACAATGACAATGGCATTTAAGGCAACACGCAAACTTGTCTTTTATGGAAGGGCTGCTGTTAAATTAATGTTCATTATGCAATTTGTATTGTGGAGGCTGCTTTAAAACCGCATGGGCTTCCCCTAAAAATTCATCAAAATGCAGCAGTGTCATTTATCTAAGGGGTACTGTAGTTTGTGTCAACATGTTGAGCAATGGTCATACAGGAGTTTATTACCATGATGATCAAGGCAAATTTCAAAGCGGTGCATCTGTTTCGAATAAGTCAGTTCAAGAGTTTCATGTGGTTCAGTATGGAAGAGCTTGAGATGGCTTATGGTCTAATTCGACATGGAAAACACAGGCTGTATTAGATATTAGAATGCATACTGATTTGCAGAAGGAACAGCGTTTTGTTATGAAATGTGTTTATTGGCTCACAGCTTTGCAACAGGGCTTGATGGAGACCCTTGAGACGTGAGGGAAGGGTTTGCTGTCCAAGCAGGGAACTCAGATATTGCCAGCCCTACTTCCAAACACATTGAACTTGATTGTGGTTTTGTTATGCCCCGAATTCTTGCGAACTGTGTGACACTGGTTTTCACCATTTATTGCTAGCATAATCTTATAGCATTTCAAATGTTGACAGTTTTATTTGTGTCATGATCTCAGGCATCCTTGTAGCCCCATTAGTGAAGCGTGGCTCCTAGCAATACTAAAGTAGTGTGTTTGAGCATATAATCTGTTCAAATATTTACTGTGGTTGCACTCTAAAGCACTTCAGACAAAGGTACAGACAGTTATGTTACATCATGGCAAAACTTAGTCACTACAATCATATATTTTGCATTAATATACTGTATATGTAAGAGAATTTGTGCATGTGTCAACATGTGTATGCGTTGGCGCTAGTTATTCTCTTGAGAAGCAATGTTAGGTCAGTGCATCCTCCCAGGCCGGCCTTGTTTGAGGAGAGTAGGCAGGGAGTCATAAACACATCTCACTCTGTTTAAACACAGATGACTTAGAGTCTCCTATTACTCGGATGAGTGTTCTCTCTCTCTTTCTTTCACTCGCCTGTTGTTACTATTTTGCAGAACAAAAAGAAATTCAGGAATAAAGTGAGTGCAACTTTTGGAAAAAATGTAAGCAGAATATAATTGATAACAATGTCTGTCATAGTCTAGGGGGTGGGTAAGTTATCCTAAAACTTGTTCTGGAGGAAATGTACCCTGTAAAAGAACTTTAGTTCCTCTGATGTTCTGTAGTGGATCACTTGGTGACATCTTAATACGTCCTCTTTTATGAGGGTCTGCATGTGTTATTGAGGGAACAACTGAGAACAGGGTCCTGGACTGAACTGACACTTCAATGTAGCTGGGTGGTCTCCCCTTCCAGGAGAAGATAGTTAAAATAGTGGTTTATCGCGCCTTGATGTATTTGTAATGAACACAGTGTAGTGCTTGTGTTTTTCTTCTGTTGCTCACAAATAGTGGGTGTCACTAGCAAACTTCATTGTCTAATGGAGGCTCTGTTTATTTCTCTGATTCTGTTTATTGGGAGGATTTTAGCATGATTTCCCATTTCCAGTTGCTTACACCAGTGGTTCTCAATTATTTTGAAATTAACAGTTATTTTAAAATGAGCAGCCTTTATTTGAAATAGAAATCTTTTGTAACATTATAAATGTCTTTACTGTCACTTTTGATCAATTTAATGCATCCTTGCTGAATAAGAGCATTAATTACAACAACAAAAAATCAATATAAATCACTTTAAAACCTTTTCCGAACATCACTGAGCTCTCACTGTTTTACCCGACTGTACCCTACCTGCTAATGTACTGTAGTCAGTATATCAGGCTTATGTCATAGCACACAATCATCGCACAGCTGTGGATGAGAGGAGAGCAGAGGAGAAATCAGCTGTCGAGTCTGTTTGGCCATTGAGAATGTGGGCCAAAAATTAGAAGTATTTAATGATGATGTGAAGCATTGAAGTGTTTATAATAATTATAATGGACGTACATACTGTAAATATAGAAGATTTAGAATTTCACCATCTCAGTCTTTAAATTCAAAAGTTTTCTAGAGGAATATTGGCATTCCAAAACAACAACAACAACAACAAAAGTTATGTTATGGGCTATTTTTTTTTGTTTCTGTTTCTATTAGTTCTGGTCTTGGAATTGGATTTGGCATTCCTTGAATATGTTAAAGTCCAGTTTTTTTCTTTCTTTTTTTCCTGTTTCCCTTCTTTTTTTATTGTCTTTTTAATTTTTGTACATTTGTAATTTGCAAGTTATGTTTACAAAATAATATTGGCTAAAACCAGCATATGTAATATGTACATATGTAATATGTTGTAATAATAGTAATAATAACAACAACAATAATGATAATTAATATTATTATTCTTACCCAATTCTTAACATTATTAACATTTATTTAGATGAATTTAATCTTAATAAAAAATACTCAAAATGCTAATTATATATATATACAACTTGAATAAAGCAGAAGTCTCAGTATGTCTTGAGTTAACTTTAGTTCTTACTTATGTGCAGCAATGAGACAGTGAAGTGACTAAGAAATGTCTCCCACCCTGTGCTTACAAGCTGACTTCATTTCCCTATAAGCAGCTTTAGACCATGAGGTATTTTTGAGAGGCCCTAGTTCCCTTGCCTAAAGTCATTTGCCCATCACCCATGACATGACAGGTTGGTCTGTATGACCACTAACACCAAAACATTTCTAGTTTTATGTATTTTGATTAACCGTACTGAACCTACTCAAAATCTGGCTTGAGTATAGTGTTTATGTATGTGTCTGAGGCCGCATGGGGTCTTCTGTTTACATGGCAAGGGAATGGAAATATGTTTCTAAGCTGTCAAAGCTTAAAGGACAGGATTACATGGATCAGTGAGAAAGACAAATAAACAGACAAAATTAAGTTTAATTTAATGGAGTCAATCATCTCAGAACAAGCTTCATTTGTCACTTGTGGGTGTGTGAGGAGGGAGGAATAAGACATGATATTAACTTATTTTCCCACAAATTTTGCCATTGAATCATGATGCCAAACTTTGTAAATGTCTTAATTTTATGGCATGTCTGCGTTTCTAAACACTAAAGATTTTGTTTGTAGCTGAGACCACAAACTTGGTCTCAAATCTCAAGTTTTCAAGTCAGGTTTTCTGAAGAGAATAAAATTTACACTGTTACTATGTCTTTCAATGTCTGATTCATTTGTTGCATATTTTAAGGTAGGTTTCACTGAAATTCTTCTTTGAAAGCTTTCTCTATTAAGTTTTACTCAGTATTTACTCCACTCTGAGTCATCAAAATTAGACCAGGCCGTGAGTCTGTTGACAGGACAATATCTACAGAGAATGTTTAGACCATCAAAGGACTGAAGTAAGAGTTTGTAAAGATTGTCGAAAAGTTACTCAGAGCCCATCCCTGAAAAGCCACTCTGATGAGTAGATGAACACAAACCTTTCATGGTAGAGTTAAAAATGTCCCTCCTAGCGCTGTTGCTGATGACTTCTTGGAAATAACGCAGTATAGACCATCAAGTCTTTAATAAATCAGCAAAGATGGCAAATTACATCCACAAAGCAACTTACAAACATTTCTTATTTTGGGAGGGGTGCTGTTGAATGATCATTATCTAATTTGAATTGTCTTTAAAAAGCACCACTATACATGGAATGCTTGGAGATAGATCAAACAATAAATGGAAGTCTGTTGTGGCTCATAAGGCATTTAAGTCAGTTTGTAAAAATATGCTTTATTGGTCAGTTTGAAAAGACACTTTTAGGTGCAGTACTGCAGATACACATAAAAAGCATCAAATAGATCTTAAAGTGCTTCCTAACTCTTGAAAATCCTTTTTTTCCCTTCAATATTTACATACTATTTCACCTTTTTTATTATTACGTTAAGATCTTTTATGTTACTATATTTATATTACTGTGAGGGGCTCTGTTTGAAAAGCTAAATAAGACAACATATTTGATATTTTAATCATTTTCGGAATCAGGGAGGAACTTTATGTTTCTCTGCTGTGCTTCAGTGTCTTGGAAATTAGCTCCATGAGCTCAGTGAAACATCTTCATGTGAAATACTTGATGTAATGCTCAAAGTACATACACATAGCCCTGACAAAATACAACAATTCAATCTGTGTGCAGGTTAGGAAAAGAAAATGTGTTTATCATGTACTCACACCTTCAAAATCATTCATGCACACAGATTTCAGTGTATTGACTGAATGGAGTTATCTCATATTTTCCCCAAATTACCGGTCCCTTATGAACAGATGACTTTTGAAAAGGTTCTCCTATAGTATCATTACTCATCAGTTACACTGTATTTTAATCTTAATCATCTGAATGGTGTGGCTCCCATAGACATCACTTGCATACAGTGGATTCAAAACTAGTGAACAATTGTTGTCCTTAGCCAGATTTAAATGAATGTAATTGGTTGTTAACCCTGCGTTTGGGGAATGTTAGATATATTGCTTCTCTGGAAGGGTGTCAAAGCCTGAACTGGAGGTCAAAGAAGCAGACAGGATGGTGTCAGTGGAGTCACTATGGTTATCTCTGGTCACCCTCCCCTAAATCACAAAACGATATCCCTCACAGTACAAGCTGCTGTAATTTAGGACACTGAGGACACTAATTTGGCTGACCTTTGCTTCACCCCTTAGTTCTTGAAAGGGATACTTCAAAGACTTTGAGATAAATATATATATATATATTTAAAAATATATTCTTCTGCAATCTTAACAATTTGTGTATACAGTTTTTAGAGATAATAAAAAAAAGATTACAAAAACATGACAAGAGTCATACATTATTTATTTAAATGACACGTTTATTATATACAGAAAACGCAATGTTTATTTTGGGCTAGAATGCAGATTTATATCTTGCCAATGGGTTTATTCTTTTCTATAGCTCTAGGCCTTATTCTCCCCAGTCCACCCTTAAGAAAACCTCTTAATTACCCTTAATTGCTTTACAGCCACACTGACAGAAGCAAACAGGACATTCCTGCAAGTGTGAGTTGTATGTCAGACGCGACCAGACAGAGACAATGAACACAGCTTCACAAGTACTTGTCAACGTAAGGACAGAGTAACTGTAGAAACACTGTATGTACTGTTGATTTGTAAAGGTCACTGTGGACTATTAATAGTGTTAATACTACTGTTTATAATATTAAACAGTTTTTATTATTCATGGTATAAATATAATAAAACTTCATCTACTGTATGAGATTGAAACATTTAAATTGCATTAGACATGTACAACAGCTCCAAGTGGTAAAGGCTTGGTTGGTGTAACTCTGCATTTCTGGTTTTCAGTGTATGGCTTTCTTTCTTTTAAATTATGTAATATACTTTATGACCTTTTTTCCCCTTTTGTCCCACTAGCAAAATTCTGAATGTGAGCTTTCTTTGGTGTGGGTCCAACAAAAGCTTTCTTTGGTGTTGATCCAAAGTAGCACTACTATATATAATTATAGAATTATTATAATTTTGACATTTTAAAATACATACATGTATTAAACTATATATGTGAACCACATGTGAAATGCAGTGGCACATAGGCATTTTTAATCTAAAGCAGGCTCAATGAAACTCCAGCTCAGCTGGGTCTCTGCTCAGGATCTCCATTTATAATAACCCTGACCTATAGTGTAAGTATATTATAGTGAAATTTAAAGTTTGGTATGGGGGCTTCTGGTAAATTGAGGCCTTTCATATCAAAAATGTAATGATAACATTTTAAAAATCACTCTAACTCTAGCAAAATCCTCACACCAACTATAACATAATACTGTTGGAATCAATTTCAAAATGAGTTATTGAGCTGATGAATGATAAAAACATTGACAGCCAATCAAAATATATCAGATTTTACAACATAGCGTTATCATCTGTTGGTGTGGATGATAACATAGTTATCATTGAAGCTAGTTTTCATTCTTGGTGTGAATGGGCCTTTACTCCAAAGAGGACTCAGAGCCTATATGCATTTAAGATTGAATATGTGCTAGTGTATACGATAGAAGTCAAAGGTCACTTTTTAATATATACTATCTTGTATTTACAAAAATAAATGCATTTACTTTTGTATGGCTTGTCTGTTTAATGTTCAATGGGATTATGAAAAAGAAGCTGTTTTGTCATTAAAGGGTTAGATCACCCAAAAATGTAAATTCTGTCATCATTTATTTACCCTCATGTTGTTCCAAACTCATAAGACCAAGTAAAACCAACATCTTTTGTAGACACCACTGTCATAATACATAGACCTAACTCTATCCCTACCCCTAAACCTACCCATAACTGAAGATAGCTGAATAACAAAGCATCTAACCCTGGTTGTAAGCTTAAAACTGACATTTACTGCAAACTTATCCCTCAAATCTGATTGGTTGATTGGAGTGTTGTTCAAGGTTCAACAAGGATGTTGATCCAGGAACATGTTGTACTTGGTGAAATCACGTTCACCATTTTGGTCCCTCCACTGAAAGTCCAGGTAACCAAAAAGGTTAAAACGGCATTGTAAAACTAATCCAAATTTAAGCTTTTCTTTACATATAAACACACATATATAGATCACATCACATCTGGTAACAACTAACACTAACACTAACTCTCAGTCTGGCCTTTATTTTACCCTTAATATCCTAACTGCTTCAGTGATTTACATCTGTTGCAGCTACATGCGCTTATTTTGATGTAGTTCCTGCTATCCACAGACAGGACGGTACAAACTAACCCTAGTCCTCTCCATCTCCCAGCTCTGTTGCCTTTAATGTGCTTAGGAAACGGTGAATGGAGCTAACAGAGCATTACTGACAGACCTGTTCAGAATATAGAGTCAAATCTGACACGACTGCCACACTCTGTGAACCTTGAGGAGAGTGTTTAATAGTTAGACAGTATCAACATAGCTGTAGTTTGTAATTATAGGAGTTGCATTATTGTGTTTGTATTTATGCCTTGTACAGTTTATGCTTTTTCCAAAGACCATGTTTCCCCAACATAAGTCATGTGATTAAGTAGCATGTCTGGACACAGACTGGTGAGGGTTGTCGGGAAAAGTGACAAAACACTTGTTGCTTGCTGTAACATGCATCTTGTGCCTTGTTATATACACACACACACACACACACACTTATATATATATACACACATACTGTATATATGTACACTTATACACTTGCATGCATATATATACACTTAAAGAAATGTGGATACCACAATACAGTGTTTTTTCAGTATTTTATATGAATGTATTGTATATTAATTATATATAATTTTATGTACATTTTAATAAAATATTTTTTTCTGTATTTTAAATTTATGTTTGAGTATAGGATACTTTAAATTGAGATTTTTATTTCACAAAAATATTAAGCAGCACAACTGTTTTCAGCTCTGATAATAATTAGAAATATTGTTGGAGTACAAAATCATCAGCATATTAGAATGATTTCTGAAGGATCATAAAACACTGAAAACCGGAGTAATGACTTCTGAAAATAAAGTATTGCTATTACAGGAGTAAATTACATTTTAAAATATTTTAACATTCTAAATTCTAATGATATTTCACAATATATATATTTTTTTCAATCAAATGAATGCAGCCTTGGTAAGCATTAGACTTCTTTCAAACTAATAAAAAATTTTTTACCAACTCAAAACTTTTAAACCCAAGTTCACTCTAAAAATGGCTGTCCACCAACGTTTACCATCCAACCTGACAGAACTGGAGAGGATCTGCAAGGAGGAAAGGCAGAGGATCCCCAAATCCAGGTGTGAAAAACTTGTTGCATCTTTCCCAAAAAGACTCATGGCTGTATTAGATCAAAAGGGTGCTTCTACTAAATACTGAGCAAAGGGTCTGAATACTTAGGACCATGTGATATTTCAGTTTTTCTTTTTTAATAAATCTGCAAAAATGTCAACAATTCTGTGTTTTTCTGTCAATATGGGGTGCTGTGTGTACATTAATGAGGAAAAAAAATTAACTTAAATGATTTAAGCAAATGGCTGCAATATAACAAAGAGTGAAAAATTTAAGGGGGTCTGAATACTTTCCGTACCCACTGTATATATATATATAATTGTTCTACATAATCACAACAGGGTCAGTGGTGGTTGCGATGAAGGTTAATTTCTAGCTGTAGCGTTTGATGTATCATCTGGTTTGAGCTAGTATTCAGTGCCTTTATGATGCACTGGTAGACTGAGTCTCTGACTAAGAATTAATGGTATGTCTGGGTGATTTGACATAAAGAGCATATGGTTCTTTGTGTCTTGGAAATAATGGCAAACTGGGGGGTTGCCAGGGTACAACCTAAAAGTTACTTAACTAATTATACCATTTCAGTTTTTACACAATATAATCAACAACTTATTATTCTGATCCAATACAGCTCTTCTTGTAGACATGGTTCCCTGTAATATTAAATTAGTCTGGAAAGTCTGGAATTACTTAGAAAGTCCATAATATTTTTAATGTAGCTAGCAGTGCTTTTGGGAAATGTGCTAGAGATGTTAAGTGATTGGGTAAGTCAACTTTAGGCGATGAGTAAACGTCCAGTTTGATCTGTCAGAGAGGACTGTAGAGATTCTTTCTGAATTGCAACTGGATAACCATGTCCAATCATTTGGTGTAGAGTGAGTAATGGTTAAAGCACTGACCCATGTGGTGAGGCTATGGGTGAGGTGTGTGAGCTTTTCCAGCTGAACTTAAGATCTGTTATCTTGGAAGGAAATAAGCCAGAAGAGCAATGACCTGGAAATGAACATCTTGGCCAGTTTAGATATTAACTGTTTGTGGTAAGGTCTCATGAAGTGCTATTTGTAAAAACTGTGATATGTCTCCACACTCTCAGAAAAAAAAAATTGAAAAGCTTTTACTGTTGCAGTTCCCCTTTAAATGGCACACATTTGTACGCTATTTACTCCAAAAGAGTACATATTAGTATCTAAAATGTTCAAAACCCAAAATAATAGCATCTTTTGACTTAAAAATAAAGATGAAAATTATTATTTATTTTTGTTTATGTTTCTAAGACAATTCTGAAAACAATCTTATCATCTTAAATTAGAATTCATTTTAAAACTAAACTTTCATCATTATAATAATAATAATAATAATAATTGTAGTAGTAATAGTAGTTTTGCTATAGCATATCTGTTGGGAAAACAATTAAACAATAAAATCATAACAGAATATATCCTGACAAGTAATGAAGGTGGACATTTCTTTCTTTATTAAAATGTATTTAGTTCACTACTTACACTGATGGCATTGTATTTAATAAAACGAAATTAAATAACTACAAAACAACAAAGTACATATCAAAGTGATTTATAGTGCAGCGTGAACCTATCTCAAAGTCACTTTCTAACCTTTTCAACATCCGGCTGCTCTCTCTACATCTATTCTATGCTGTAAGTAGTGCGGTCTCCCTCCGTGTGGCGATGCAACTGTCTGATGCATGTGATCCACCACCAAATAGGCAAACTGTTGAGATTAAATTAATACGGGAATAAATCGTGGCTTGTAATAAAGTGTTAATGTGGAAATAAATGTATGACTTTGAGAAAGTGTCTTGCCCGATTTAAGACTTTATCCGTTTATTCGTCTCTAGTAATTTTGCTGCTTATGATCACGTGATCGCGATTCATTATGAAAATTAAGGTCATTTGAGACCTGGGATTTAAACCTAATGGACATTGTTTGCTTGTTTGTTTGTTTTTAGCAGGAGCCTCAATAATAGACGGTTCAAAAGTTAAACTTGATCCAAAAGAAATTAATATACAATGATGTTATATCTGAGGCGAAAGTATTATTTGCTACAACATCATTACATATAAATTCCACTGCTATATTATCAATTCACTTAGCCTAAGTGCTCTGCACTTCTGAGTAAAGTGACGCTCTCTTATGAATGTACTTCTCCCCTGTTTACATGTAAATGTTCTGCGCTTGCATTGTGTGTGTGTGTGCGTGTGTGTGTGTGTGTGTGTCCTTGTTTAGTCGGGGCACCTGTGACGTGCATCCCAGTCACTTTCCCCGCACCTCCCTTTTGCTTGGTGTCCACTCACTTTTTCGGGTGGGCAGTGAGCCCCTCCTCTAAATGCCTGACGAAGCTATTTAGGGTGTAAAATGGATTTGAATTTGCTGTTAGCGTTCACATTTTGTGACCGGACCACAGCAAGCGACATACGGTCCAGTGAGATTGATCAAATTGAGGAGAAGGAGAACACACTTTTTCCCCCTCCTGGTATAAGGACACGCATGAAGGTTTCATGTGGACTCACTGTGGACTGGGATTAAGCAACATTTATTTTCGGCTGGAATTATAACTTTCAGGAAAGGTACATTATTTCATTCATTATTTTGTACTGTTCTCTGTATGTTATTGTTGTCAGTCAAAGCTTACAGTGATTAATTGCAATTTGTACGGATGCATAATGTCATAATATGATTTACAAATAAATCAGAAAATATATAAAAAATACTAGATGTGTTTTTAGCGATTGTTTTTCAGCCTTCGTCGTATTATTATTATCATCATTTGTTTTCTTTTATTATTTTATAGTATTTTTACAATATGGAGAATCCTAAATGATATTCAACACTATTTTAACCTGAGTCACATGGAAGTATTAAAAGTTCTCATGACCTCACTCAATACAGAAGTAGAATTATCCAAAGAGAACCAGTGAACTGATAAAGTAGTGCCAAAGAAAGACTCGTTAACAATCCTTCACATCTCTGATGCTGACTTTACATCATTGGGCGTGACTTTTAATAGGCTCCAGCTCAGTTTAGGGAATCTAGGGCAAGACAGTTCTTCGGAATATCTATCGGATATTCATATTATTATATGATCTAATAATTGACTATTATACATTAACTGTAGATTGGGGAATCTAGATATTACAGAGTGATGATGAAGTTCCAATAGAAATACAGGAGAGAAATACTAGAGTGCGCGTTTGGACATTGGACATTTGTAACGCGTGCGTGAATGAAAAGTGATGATGTGAGATCTCAGACGACTTCTTGGATGATAATAAGAATTCGAATGCATGAATGTGTCAGATTCTTTGGAAACAATTCTAAGTAGATACAGTTTAGGCTAGTAAGGATTATTTTAACACCACGTTCATATCCGTTCTTTTATAATAATTTTTTTTATGAAAATATTTTTTTTAGATATATTGCTGCAGTGTTCGTGCACTCACTGTAGCATTTGCCTCCATCTATTTTTGTCACAATTATTTCTGTTTATGAGATTTCAGTAATGCAATTGTGGTCAAAAGTGTGATGACCTCATCACTGCACCTTTTCACCACTTTGATTTTTCCTTAAACGTTTTGAGGCGGCAATTAAACTTAAAATAACACGTTTAAGGGGCTGACTTTTTCATACTGTATGAGGCACGGAATTAAAATACGAAGAAAGAAACAAAGAAATCTTAATTTTCACGTAGGCCTACATGCCACAGTAGCGAAATACCGCACATAAGCTTTAGGTTAGCCTACTACACTGACGTACACTTTTATTCTCACATGGTCTGTGGGTAGTCTCGTGATTCCCAGTTTTGTAGTGTGGCTGTGGCAAAAGTTTGTGCCTCACCCCAGATTATAGCAACTGAATACTCAATTCCGCCACCCACCCTCTGAGAGGAAACACTTATTATGACCACCACATCGTGAGTCTTAATAGCTAGCAAATGTGATTCAGCTCCGTATCCAGCTAGATTGAAATTACTTGTCAACTCAATAATTCAATTATTCTTCTCTTCACCTCCTAGACAGGAAGATGTTGCTAAATATAAAACACATATTGTGGTTGATCTGCATATGCCAAACAACGACTGAACCTGGTAAGCTTTTTATTTATTTACTTATTTTAACAGCATCTATATTAAAGTGTTGTCTGGAAATACATCTCTACGTGTTCGAGATTTTCTGAATGTAAGGGTGTAATTTTGATTCGTTAATCTAAGACTGGTGTTTGCATGAGTCTAAGATACACATCCATGTGAATATATACATGTTTTTTTGTTCCGTGCTCTTTTTCTGATTTCATTTCATGCAACAAAAATCAACTTATTTGTAAAATTAACTTCAATGCTTCTAAACCGATCAAACTGTAATGAAGAAGACCTTAATCTCTCATTCCCACAATCTATTGTCCCCCAGCTGCCTCTAATGGTTTACTTCCAGGCACCTATACCTTTTAATTAGGATCTTGTAGTCTGGTGCAAACAGATGGCTTGACTTCTTCACTCCGAGAGGCCATGCTCTCACACGGTGGTGTGCTACCCTCAGGGGTGATCCCACCTGTCCAAAGCATTTCTCACATTGTTGGTCGGAGTATATGGTGATTTTCTGTCAGTTATGAGCCTTTCAACGTCCCCCCTTCAAGGTTATCTGTCCTTCTACAGGAAAGTAGTTTCTGGTTTGCTCACCCGTAGGCTTCACAGAGGCAGTAAAATAATTCTTAGATCAATTATCATAAACAAAGTAAGGCATGATTTCCTGTGCTTTGTGGTGGATGCAGCTGTGTGTATAACGTCTCATGCCTTTCATTCTCTCAGTCTCTAGCATGTTATTGGTGATGCGTCCTGTCAGCGGCTTGTTGTCTGGGAAAGTGACCCTTCCGTGTTACTTCTCCATCATCCCCACTGTTGGACCTAGAAACAGAAATGCCTCAGGAACAGATTACCTGCGCATCAAATGGACCAAAATAGAGGGCGGTGTTGAGTCGACTGTTCTTGTAACCCAAAACGGCGTCATTAAGATCGGTTCAGGGTACAGAAGCCGTGTATCTGTGCAGAGTCACCCGGAAGACATTGGGGATGCTTCTCTGACTATGGTGAAGCTCCGGGCCAGTGATGCTGGAACATACACCTGTGAAGTGATGTTTGGGATTGAAGACACACAAGACACAGTCAGTTTGAATGTTGAGGGTGAGATTTTTAAAAACATATTATCTGTCTCCTATTCGCTCAAATTTGTCTCATCTTTTTAGAGATTGTTGTATCTGAAGCACATATGCTGCCAATATGGCAAATTCCTTAAAGCGAATTGATCAGTGACAGTCATAACCCAAGTAAATTATAGATAAATGAAAGTTCAGTCTGTTAAGTGGAACTGTTTGTGGGAGAAAAACCGCAAGCACAGATTATTTAAATTGTTGAGGGATTTTAAGGTTGTTTTGGACTCTCCCAGATTACAGTTACAGTGTAAAAAGTCAAATGCAATCCAATAAATTTTGACTCTCTTAATGTATTCCCTCTGCTTGGATATACTCTGATGCTGGGACACATCTTGGATGGGCTGATTTATGCTCAGGCCATGTGAAAGGATGGGATGGGTCAACCCTGAACTGCTTTGGCTCTAGATTTGCAGCACCACCCTGCTCTCAGCAAAGACACACTGCCATTTTAATTAGATCCATTACTCATTTAATTTGAATTTGTTTCAAAGCGACAATTATGGGGGTGGATGGAATGTCCCCTCATTCAAATGAATGTCCCAACACTGCTTGCTATATTAATTTGTTTATAAGCAACTTGCAGACATCATCAAGAATAAAGCTGTTTCTATTAGGCTTCATATTTATTGTGGTCACTGACAACAATGATAGTAATACAATATGCCCCCATTTAATGAAAATGTTAATGGATGGAATGGACTGTGTTACGACATGTTCATTTTTGTTTGTTTTATTTCCTCTTTTGAACAGGCGTGGTGTTTCACTACAGGTCAAAGGTCAGCAGATACATTCTGAACTATGCACAAGCTGTGCAGACCTGCAGCAACGTTGGAGCCACCATTGCTACAGCAGAACAGCTGAGAGCTGCTTATGAGGATGGATTTGACCAGTGTGATGCTGGTTGGATAGCAGATCAAACAGTGAGGTTAGAAGCAACACACACACACACACACACTCACTCACTCATTCACTCACAAACAGTCTGTATTTCTACATCCTCTACTGGCAAACTCAGTAATAAGTTTTAAACAACATGTCAACATGTTGATATAAAAACGAATTTGCAAAGGCTGTACTACTTATACTACTTTTTTAGTCATGAGAAACTTTTCTGTCTGTGTGGATTGTTTCTATCTGTAGATATCCAATCACTAGACCAAGGCCCGGTTGCTTTGGAAATCTGCCTGGAAAACCTGGTGTCAGGTCTTATGGCAAACGCAAGCCCACAGAGACATTTGACGTGTTCTGCTATGTGGATAAGATTGAGGGTATGGATTTTACTATTCATGTTATTTCTTACAACTTCACTCATCAAAAAAAACAAAACAAAAAAAAACACATTGACATGGCCAGCAGTTTTGTGGTAATGTGAAAGAGCAGTAGTTTATCTATTATATTTGCTCTATGCAGACATATTTAATATGGTTTTAAACTGCGGTTATGACCAAAAATGAGTATCAACCATTTGGCAGTGAACATCTGTGGTATTAAACATTGAAGTGGAAGCTTTCAATATTTTAGCTGCCACAAAAGACAAGTTTAAGGTTTTTAAAAATTTTTTTTTTTTTTTAAGTAAATCTGTTTCTTTTCAATTCCAATTTCAATGTGAACTTTGTTATTATAAGTAACTCAGTTACTTATAATATTGAGAAGAAAATATTATAAGAAAATATTGATTGTAGAGAATTTTATTTCTTAAAGGGGTCATCGGATAGGAAATGCACTTTTACATGTTGTTTGAACATAAATGTGTGTTGGCAGTGTGTGTACACAACCACCCTATAATGATAAAAATCCACCCAGTGTTTTTTTTTATCTACTAAAATCATTACCCCTTTCTCAAATCTTTCTCAGCTTCTTGTCTGTTTGACGTCACACATACCCAGGCTCCCCCACGATAGTTGATTGACAGTAGCTTTTCAGCACAGACTGGACTGGTGTCTTACCTTAGATCCGCCCTGAGTGAGCTGTCATCAGTCTGCCATTGTTTCGACGCCGGAGCAGATGTAGACAAGAATGGCTCCTAAGCGATTGAAGTGTTTTGTTGTTGGATGTAATAATGAACATAGCAGTCGTTATTTACTCCCGAAATCTGATCCACTGAAGACGCAGTGGATTACGTTTGTTTTTGAAGGGAATGCGTCCCTGATCTACCTAAATGCGTCTATGTTCGCGCGAATCATTTGTGATCCAATCTGATCCACTGAAGACGCAGTGGATTACGTTTGTTTTTGAAGGGAATGCGTCCCTGATCTACCTAAATGCGTCTATGTTCGCGCGAATCATTTGTGATCCAGCTTCACCTTCAGAAGAAGTGAGCATATGTTTTTTTTAATGAATCTGCAAATCACCTTTCCTAATAACGTGCTAGTTAGCAAGTTTCGCGATGAATGCAGCTAAAGTTTACAGTCTCTCAGAGAGCGGCTTGGAAGAGAGGGACGGGGCAAGCAGAGCTCATTTGCATTTAAAGCGGCATGCAAGAAAACAACTTACTCTGAAAAGAGCTGTTTTTGACAGGGTAAAAAGGGTGTTGTTTTACACTAGAAAATTTCACGTATAAATTTGAACCAAAGTATGTTATAGACTTTTCATTAAGACCCTAAAGAATCATATCAACTTTTGGAAAATGGGCATCCGATGACCCCTTTAAGGTCTTTGCACACTGAGTCCGAAATTTTCACATGTTAAAAAATAAATACGACCTCACATTGTGTCAATCACTTTCGTCCGTCATAAAAAATTGGATCAAGTAAAATTTTCTGCATTTCCGCATCCAAAGCAAGCATTTTGATAGGAAAGGATGACGAATACGAAAAAAAAAAAATTTGGAAAACCGCATATGAAAATTTTGGATTCAGTGTGCCTTTACAAATCCCAAGATGACCCCAAAATAACAAGAATCATTAAAAAAAAGTTTTCTCATATCTTGTCAGGATACTTGGTGTTCTTAATATGTGCTAAGTCCAGCTCAATGTTGTGACAAAAGCATGAAAAACAACTAACATCAGAAACAAATGGAAAATGGATTTGTGAAATTAACACCCTGCTGTATGTTGTGGTTTTTAATATGTCTCATTCCCTCACGAAAGAAGATCTGGGTATGTCTTTACTGTTCTGCTGTAAATTACTTAGACGTCATAAAACCCTCAGTTCTAGCTTTTGACAGCTACACCCAAGGCTGGGCGAAAACAACTCCCCCTCATTTTTATTTTCATTTGATTCACCACAGCGTTTGCTAATGGAAAACAATTCTTTCTTTTCTGAAAACTGTGTAATGAATTTGCATTTGTCATATTATTAGGGTATTTCTCCTCCTCTCAGAGCCAATATGAGGGTTTTGATTCATTGACTGGCACTTTGAAAATACTTATCAAGACTTTAATGATTATGATTATACTCTTTAACATGCATGCTGTTTTTATGACAATCTCAAAATGCAGCTAATTTCAGATATAATACAAAATGTTTCTTGTGTGTGTGTTTTTAAATTTTTTTTACTTCAGGTAATGTTTTCTTTGCGCCCACACCACGTAAGATGACCTTTGATGAGGCCAAGGCTGAGTGTGAAAGCATGAATGCAGAGCTGGCCTCACCTGGTCAAATCCACGCTGCCTGGAGACAGGGTCTGGACCGCTGTGATTACGGATGGCTGTCTGATGGCAGCGCTCGCCACCCTGTCTCCGTACCCAGAAGTCAGTGCGGTGGTGGTCTTCTGGGTGTCCGCACCATGTACCGCTACCGAAACCAAACAGGCTTCCCAGATCCCAATATGAGGCTAGGAGCATACTGTTTCAAAGGTAAAAACTTTACACTAAGCTCATGAATTGTTTATGGCGTGATAAACGAACACCTGAGTAGTTGCGAGACTAGCCACTTTACCAGCTGCTTTGACGTCATTTCTCTCAGTATGCGTATTATGGAGCCCTCACCCCATTAAACACATAAACATGAGCTCCAGACTTACTGTGAATGCCTCTTAAGGGCAGTAAATCAAAGCAGAATATTAGTTAAAGTGAACCACTTTTTGTTAATTGAGGTTCTTTTAAGTTGAGACGCCTGGTATGGAAAAGTTGACATGAGAGCTCATTCTCCAGTGATTCCCTGACCTCACTCTGCTGCATTCTGGGTTGCCGCCCGTTTCTAAGGTAACCAAACTGGGCTTGGTTAACAGGAGGGTTTAAACATCCAGAGGTCCGTTTTGCTACTGTAGTACTTTGTGGCTAAAATGACATATGCTTGTCAGACTTTGCCTTGTGGTGTTGTAGGTACTCAGACTTCAGAAAGACTTGATGTTCCCATCAGCTTGGATGACCTCATAAGAACAATATTATGCAACCAGGGGGACCAGTCTCAAAAGATAAACAGCATTGAGACACTTCAAAGTCCCTTTAAAACACGTTAGTCTATGGGCATTTTGGTAACACCTAGGGATGCATATTGTGCATACTGCTTATTGATATCATAATGGTAACGGCTGATATTAAAGATTTATTTTTTAATTTAGCAGTCAATATTGGATATTTAATTGTGCTAATTTCACATTTTACATTCTGATTACTCTTGCTGTTATCTAAAGATCACCTAGAATTGATCTTTGAAAACACAAATTAATTAATAACACTTAAAATGTAAAAATTTAAATCCAATTTTATTATTGTACATTTAGCATTTAAATGCCTGATTTTAGTTTGTAATGTTTTAATTTTCATTATAATATCAGCTAACTGCATTTTTAAGGGAGGTCTACTTAATGCATATATGATTGATGTCTTTTAACTGAAAGATGAGAATTCCTTCCCTAGAGTTGCCATATTGAGATTCATGTTTTCTCCCATTCATTTTATCTGAATTATAATGAATGAAACTTTATTTGCCTTCTTTCCTTTATGTTTCTGTATAAGTTTTTTTTGTTGCGTAACATACCTTTTTCATAACTTAGGAGCACAGCACAGGCCTAAAGACATCAACAAAGATTAAAGGGGTCATATGATGTTGCTAAAAAGAACATTATTTTGTGTATTTGGTGTAATGAAATGTTTATGCGGTTTAAAGTAAAAAAAAACACATTATTTTCCACATACTGTACATTATTGTTTCTTCTCTATGCCCCGCCTTTCTGAAATGCATCGATTTTTACAAAGCTCATTGGTCTGAAAAGCGAGGTGTGCTCTAATTGGCCAGCTATCCAGTGCGTTGTGATTGGCCGAATACCTCAAGCGTGTGATGGAAATGTTACGCCCCTTGTCATATTGTGATGTTTTGTCCCGGCCGGAGTGACGAGACAAAAACATTAAAACCCATTATAAACGAGGCATTTGTTGCATCCAGTGCGGACATAATTATGGATTATAATGACTTATACTGTCTTTTTACGCATTGCATTGCGCCGCGTAAACATAAAACCATGTCTGCATTTGTGATCGGAGAAATGGCAAACGACAAACGCTACTCTACACTGCTCAAAACTCGCGTTTGAATCGTCAGTGGCAAATTCTTTAAATATAAAAAACCTACTTACAGTCTGTGAGTCAGAACAGCCGGCATTGTAGTCTACTCTCCCAGGATCAGGAAACAGTCCTCCATAAAATGCTCTGGACACATCTGAATATTTGGGTTGAACTGTTCTGGAACAGTGTTGTATATACAACTTAACCACTGATTTCTAGTCGTGTCCTCTTTTGGAATGGCAAACAAAGTAGTTTCGCTTTCACAACGAAACACACAGCGTCTTCACGACATGGCAGTGGCAGCAACAACAATACTACAGCGAGAATAAAAGTTACGCCTTCTTTCTTTGCGTGAACATTTGGGCGGCGTCATGCAAATCTTCCCACATCGTGACGTAGACATGTGGGGTCGTGTTAGAATGAGCCGTTTTAGGTAGGTGTGGTTGACTCTTAAATTTTATAAAGAATATCTCTTTGGATTTGAGACTTTAGTCTTTGAAACTTTACAGATGTTCTTTATGCACCAAGAGCTTGTAACACTCCAAAGAGAAAGGAAAAATTGAAATCGCATCATATGACCCCTTTAAAAACGACTTAGTTGTTAACTATTACTTTTTCTTTTTCTGTCTCTTTCCGCTGTCAGACTTTCTGTCCTTCCTGTCATTTGCACCAGCGCTTATCTGAACAGACATAAAGATAAAGGAGAACACTACTACCAGAGAGCTAAAATCAGTGGGTCTCGCTAATCCCTGAACTGGGGGGAGGGGGGTATCTTTTCAACTGAGGCTAATTTAGACAACCTACCCCATGCTAGTCAGGGCACTCACCCAGAATGACAGCCACTGACTGCTGTGATAAGTAATGGACCTGGGATTAACCCTAAACCTCGACACTATGACCTTGTTGTTTGTTTGGTCTGTTTCAACTCTGTCAAGCCTCTCTGATCCATGTGGCATTGAGTGTGTTCAAGTGTCTTCTCTTCCGTGGTGGGTTTGCTTCTCATGTCCGTCTGACCTGTGATGACTGTGAATGTTTGATATAGTGACAGAGCTGCATAAAAAGGGAGGTACATTATAACATCCCACAAACCATCAGACAATGCATCACGTGGATGATGGACATTTTTCTTAAGGGAAAAAGTACCTCATGGCTGACATCAGCCTGAATAGAGAGAGCCTGTAGATAATGGAGAACAGCTGGAGCCTTGGCAGCTGGCCTGTAATATTTGAAGATTACGTTTTTTTTTGGTGAACACAGGGTGATTAAAAGCCATTTAGAGCATGCAAGCTGTTTGTGTGAATGAAATTCAATTTGCAAAACAATTGTTAGGTTGTTGAACCATTCAGACACCATTTGACACACAAGTTAATCTGATGTGCTATTCACACCAACCTTTACATATTTAAAACCAAGCACTGCATACAATGAAATGTTCAAAGAACTGTCTGTACCTAGAAAGTTGTGTAAAAATGACCATGCCCTTATTATCCTTATATGGAGTTAGAGTGAAAATCACTTTCAGATTGCAACAATTTGAAAAGCTTTATCACCTAGGTATGTTTCAACATTTGTTAGAAATATAGGCCTCTTTATTAACAATAGGCCTCTCTGGGACTCTGAGAATGGAATGATTAAATCATTGTCTTGTTTAAGCAATACTGGGATGATGTTTCATAATAATTTCATTATAATAATCATGCAATCAAGCATAATGTCCCAAGAGATGGACTGACAGTTGGAAGCTTGTGTGAAAATGGAAAGATCCCATAACAGAGATTTATTTAGAGATCATGGTATTTTTTTTAGATACAGTGACCTCAAAAAGTATTTGTCCAAATGTGTAAATTTAATTCTGGATATCAAACCAAGACAACCACGTGACAAAAAGAAAATGTCATAATATTTGAATACTACTATTATTCTTAAAGTAAATAATGATATATATCTACACCACTGTTCAAACAATTGGGGATAACACTTTTTAATGTTTTTGACATAAGTGTCGTATGCTCACCAAGGTTGTATTCATTTGATCAGAAATACAGTAAAAACAGTAATATTGTGCCATATTATTGCAATTTAAAAAAAAAAGTTTTGAAAAGTAGTGTACATTTATATTTATTTAACAAAATTTTTTTTGTACTTATATGTATTATTTAAATATATAATTTGCATATAATTATAGTATATAATATATATATATATTTGCTTTTTACTTTTAACTAAAGTAATAGTTACTTTAATAATTTTGCTTATAGTATAGTGCTTTTTATGCTTTTGTAAACAAGTTGTTGCAATCTGATTATGTATTATTAATTGTGTTCTATATTTCAGTATGGATTAAATGCACTCTTTTGTCTATAATACAAAATACTCTGTAAATACTGTGATTTTTATTAATTAATTATTTTTTTATTCTAGGTTCTAAGCTTTTATTCAACCAATCCTCCTGGGTGGATGTCACAGTTCAGAGTGGTACCACTATGGAGCCCACCACTGCATTCTTCAGCACAGAGACCACCACAGGCCAGACTCTCTCTCCTGAGGCCAGTCCCTCTCATGCATCACAGGCCACCTCTGATGATGTCCTTTCACCAACAGATGCCCCTTCTATGTTTTCTACAAGCATGTTACCACCAAAGACAAGCCACGTCCATGACAGACTAGAATCTGTCATCACACCTTTTGCGGCAGCGAAATCTGACGAAGGCTTTCCCACAACAAAACTTCCAGATTTTGATATTAGTGATTTTGGCACTGAGAAGGCTGGTGATGCAGCAAACGTTCGTGGAGACGTGATCCGTGGAGAACTTACTACTGCAGTTCCCATAGCCTCAGAGGAACCAATGGAGGAAATAGAGGACAAGAGCATCATTGAAGTGAAGACTGTTCTACCTGACATTTTACTCTTAGATTCTCTAAGCACAAAACCGATGTTCGCAGTCGGGAAAACAGAGGAATCTATCCTGGTTGGGGTTACAACAGACAGCGTTTTAGAATCAGAGGCCACTGTACTGACATTAGTAAACACTGAAGAATCTGGACGCAAAACTGAATCGTCTTCACTTAGTGAGCCAATCACAACATTTCCAACACAGATTCTGACTCACACAGCTAGCGAGACCAGTGCTGGTAAAGGCGAGGATGAATTACACGCTTCCACACAGTCATCTTTTACACTGGCAACAGAGGCTTCTTTTCTTGAGAGTGCTAAGTCTACTGTGTTCTCTGAGTATGAAGATGAGACTGGTGTTGGTGTTGTTATGGCGGACCCCCCACCTCTGTCTACACAGAGATCCACCAGCCCAGAACCTTCAGAGACCTCTAGTGGAGTTACCATCGCTGATTCTACAGTTACACCCACTGTTTTTATGCAAAGCTCACAAACTGGAGAATCTATAGGAACTTCAAGAACCTCCAAATTAACACAAAAGGCATCTCAGATATTCACCAGCTATTCAGAAAGCGAAACTGTTCAACTGACTGACCGTGTTTTCGTTACGAATTCACTGGGTTTGACTTCACCTAGTTCAGCCACAGTTGCTGCAGGAGCAGTGATAACGACACCTTCACTTACTGACCATGAAACATCACATGAAGAAGCTACTTCAGGCCCTTCAGAGGCACCCAGGGAGACACTAATAGAGGCCACAGACACCACCACTGATTCTGATCACTCATCAGGTATGATTTCTCTGCTTTTCTTCCTCTGAGGTTTCCACATGCTTTCTGAACAAAGTGGTTTGACATGGCATATTAGTCCCATGGATCATTGATATTGAAAAGATGTGCAAGGCAGGGCTACATCATATATTTTAAAAACACTATCTTATGTAAATATGAACATGTAACATGAAAGGAATAGTATATGTTCTCACCCTCTGTGGTTTTCATTCGTTATCAGTAACATATTTAATATATAATGATGATTTGAAGTGTTTATGTTTTTTATATATTATTGAAACATTAAGATAACTAACAAAGGTTCTGCTTGGCTAACCTTTTGTTCAGAGATTTCAAGTTGCTAAATTCGTGATAAATCATGATTCACTGTTCATAAATTATTATGGTGCATTTTTTTTTCAACACAGAAAGAATAATGGTCATCTTTTACCACTATACAGTAACTGTTATTAAATGCCGCAAAACTGCTAAAGGTCTGTTCATACCAAGAATAACATCTTTAAAGATGACAATAACTTTATTAGTGTCCGAATCACTGAACGATAGCATTCTGTTTATTATACTGCAGTTATGTTGGCTGCCACTTTAAATGTTCCAGCTCTTTGAAGTCAGGTAGATTGGTTGTCCATCTTTTAGTCATCATCAGTTGGAAAAAAATAATTATGAAAGTATATTCCAATGATGTTGTTACTGTGTGTTGTGTGGACTTCCCACAGAATTAGAATGCTTATTAAAATTTTATTGTTGTAGTTATTGTTATAATTATCATTCTAGGTGTGAACAGCCCTTAACAGTGCTGTCCAGGGTCCTGAAAATAATGGTTCTATACATTTAAAATGTACTTAGAAAGGCATTCCGCAGTACCCAAGATCAATATTTCTGTCAATCTCTGAGAATGTCACTTTCTTGGGACTTTCAAAAACCTTAGTGTTCTAACTGTTTCTGAAAATGCTTTCACGTCCTGAAAACAAAACTGCCTGCCCTATTTGCTGATTTTACAGGGGGTATTGAAAGCCTTGTCAAATTTTTTATGGATACTACAGTACCATACAGCAGAGATTTAGCCTTGTGTTCTTTGTATTGCCTTTAGCAGTCATTTATAATGGTGACAGGCGAACTCTGATTCTCTAACTCTGTGATTCTGTGAGAAAGAAAGATGCTTTCTTGATGGTTCAAACTGGTCCACATTGTGTTCAGTAGGACTTCACTACTGAGTAATTTTGAAGCTCCAAGCAGTTACCTATACTACTCCACAGGTGCAGCATTAGCTAGCAGCTCTGATCTGTTAATGAAAGTTTTTTCTTTTCTTTTTTGCCTGCATCTGGCAGAGATTGTTTCAATACAGATGTGTATCCATTTAGTTTAGAGAGCTGTTCATTAGGGGATGCCCTAACAAATCTGTTCTCCCAGTGATTTCTGTCAGTGACGGCAGGCTTGGCAAAATGAGGCTTTGGACGCATTACCAGTGTAAACAAAGAGGTCTGTTAATGCATTGACGTCTGGACACTACAACATGGCTGATGTCATCTCTACTGCAGAATCTCCTCTGTATATAAAGACTGAGAAAGTGGTAGTGTAGAGAACGCGAGTGTTGCATCCGTATGTTGGCCTACTTGGTTGGTTGCAAGAAATAAATGTAAGACCAAAGGAAAGCTAGAATGTAAAAATGAAATATTACATATTTCATGTCAAAGCATTGTGACACAAAAATTAAACTAATGAGTTCAGGACATTACCCAGGTTGCTTAGGCCAGTGAGGTAATGATTTGGGGACAAAAGCACATTTGTGCCTGCCGTCAGACCTCTGCACTGCTCTCCATTTTGAGCCCGCTCCAAATTGTTTTTACCAGATTAATAAAATGATGCTGGGAACTTTGGGTTTGTTCATTCCCCTGTGTCTGAAATTTGGACAATAGGCAAATGAATGAGAACGAGAGGAGGAGTTTTTCTTCTGTGTTCTGTCTGTCCAGACTTCTGTTGGCTTAACCAAGTGTCTGCAGATATTAACCTTTGTCCCTGCAGGTGTTCCCAACGTCAGCTACTACTCTGGACAAGTTCAGAAATATTGGTCTTCATCTGACCTTGAAAAACATATCGGTAGCTGTGTGGGATGTTTACTTGATATGACTAATGTTGCTTTAAGATGAAATGGTAGATCTGATAGATATTTAGTGCTTTAGTTTGTGACAGCTGGTCATGAAGAAACCAGATGTCTGTCTTTGCTTCGGACTCTGATGACAAAGTCACAAGTTCACAACAAGGACATTTAGTGGAGAGGATCATTTGTTGTGAGGTCTGTAAATATGTATGCAGTGAAAGGACCAGTTGTGTTGTTGGTTGTAATAAGTAGTTTACTAAAACACATTTGCCAATTCTCTTTGTCCTCATTGAAAAGACTTAATATAGAAAAAAAATACACAGTTTCTGCTTTTGAATTGAATGAGTCCAGTAATGTGCATATGCATTTGCGTTTGAACTTTTGTCATTTTGTCACATTTTTGTGAACTATTCAAGTGTCTGATTTGGTCACTGTTCCACTGTAATTCAGGGTTGTGCACCGTTGAGAAATGAACTGAGAATGTATTTGAAATTCTTATTCAGTTCCTGAATTTTAACTGAATTTGAAGCTAAGTTGTAAATAGGATACTGAGTTGCAATTCATTTTTAAATGTAATGAAGTAGAATTGAAATGAATTGAAATTCAAAGAAATTCATATGTCTGTATAACAAAAACTGAATGTTGGTTCAACAAAGCCTTGGTTGAAAGATTAAAAAGTTTATGATTGAAGATAATAAATTACCAGTGTTTTTCAGTTAAACTTCAATTTAACTAAATTTGACAATTCAACTGATATTCATGAATTGATAGAAACACGATTCTTCATTTCTGAATTTTGGACAACCCTGCTACAAGTGCATCCAGACAGAAAAGGGGCAATTAATTAAATTTCTTTGCTTTTGTTTTTCCATTTTTCAACAGTCAATCAAAGTCTGATGCCTTTTGGAGAGTCACATTCTCACACTCCCCAGTTGGTAGTCATCCCTGAGATACCTGATGATCATCTTCCTGTTGATGGGGAGAATGTTGTAGCAAGTGGAGATACCATGACCCCAACAGTCAGCTTCATAAATGGCAAGTTTGAGGTGACACTTCAGCCTAAAGATGTGGCAGAAGTTAGAGGAGATACGTTTGGAAGTGATTCTCTTGGAGTACACAACTTAAGTGAACAAGAAGAAGCAACATTTAAATTTGATAGTTCATTAGTGGAGGCTGGCAGAACACCACATGAATCACTGGCTTCAGGATCCTCAGTAATGTCCCCCTTGTATTCCACAACCCTTCATCCGGACATTAATTTTGGCCCAGGAGGAATATTGGTAGAGTCCACTCCGCCATTTCCTCCCATAGCAATTAGCGAAGAGGAAACACTTGTATCTGAAGGAACTGTCATGCCAAACATTTTAACCTCCACCACTGAAAAGCAGCCTTCTGTAAAACCAGTACTCCCAATTAGATCAACAGATATTCCATTAGATCATGATGACACTACTAATTCATCTATATCTTCTTCAGTGCACAGTACTGGATCAGTAACAGAGGACAAAGTCAAAGATACAGTCGTTACAACACAGGTCATGGGAATGACAACTCAGAAAGATGACTCAATCAAAAAGACAACACACACGGGTGTTTCTGGCCTAGGGCCTACTTCTGCACATATGAACCGTTTGGATACAGATGAATCAGGCTTGAGTGTTCAGACAACTAAAGAGTTTAATTTGACATTACCAACTCAAGTACATAGTACAACAGCAACAAGAAAAAAGGACATACCATTTACATTTGCACCATCATCAAGTGAGACTGTTAAAATGCAGAAAGAGGCAACTTCAGAATTCATGACGCCATCAACAAAGATTTTAGAAATGACAACAGCAAAACATAAGCTTTCACCATCACATTTTTCTTCTGTTTTACCATCTTCAGAGGCTTCAGGAGATGAGACTTTGTTTAGAACCGCAACAATAAGTTCTGCATTGTATACAATAACTAAACCAGACCAAGAACTGAGCAAAACCACAAAAAAAATCTCAGTGTCCGGCTCAACAGATGTTGAGATCACAAGAGATCAGACAACTGAGAGACATAGTAAAAAACCTGTTTCCACTCTTGACTCTACTGAAACTAGCACAGAACGCACATTTATATCATTGAGCACTGGGTCTCTAGTTCCGACTGAAAGCACAGAAATAATCTCAGGGTCCAGCTCAGCAGATGCCGAGAATACAGGAGAACAGACAAATGAGGCATATAGTAGAGAACATGTTTCCTCTCTTGACTCCACTGTAACTACTACCATCAATAGATTTACATCATTGAGCACTGGGGACTCGACAGGACAAACTGACACAAGTCAAGATATATCACATACAGCAACAACCACAGCTACTCTGATGGAGGACAAAGATCTGTTAGCAAAACCATCTGAATCCACCATCATTAATGTTACAGATACTCTTTTCTCCTCTGCTCAGACTGTACATTTAGAAGAGACATTATCTGAAAACACTGTTACAAGCACAATGATTACAGAAAAGACAACTGCCAAAGATGTGCTGTCACCATCACATTTTACGTTAGTTTTGGCATCTTCTGAGCCTGAAGCTTCAGGAGATGAGACCTCTGACATATTTAGCAAGAAGTTCACAACAAGTCCTTCATTGTACAGCGCAACCAAATCAGATCCAGATGACACCAAAACCACAGCGACAATTTCAGTGTCCAGCTTAACAGATGCTGAGGCTACAAGAGAAAAAACTGATCACTCAACAGTAAGAACAGTCACAAGTCAAGATATTACATTTCACACAGTAACAGCCGCAGCCATAACCATTGATGCTACAAAGACTCTGTTCTTCTCCACTCAGACTGAACATTTAGATGAGAAATTATCTGAAAGCAGTGCCACATTGACCTCAGAGATGACAACAGTAAAAGATGAACTGTCACTTTCAAGTTTTGCTTCAGTTATGCCATCAACAGAGTATGAAGCTTCAGGAGATGAGACATCTGCCATGTTTATCAAAGAATTTACAACAAGTTCTTCATTGTACAGCACAACCAAATCAGACAAAGAACTCAGCAAAACCACAGAAACTATCTCAGGGTCCAGTTCAACATATGCTGATATCAAAAGAGATCAGATGACTGAGGGACATAGTAGAGGACCCGTTTCCTCTATTGGCTCTACTTCATCTAGCATAGTACATACATTTGAATCATTGAGCAATGGGGACTCAACAGCACGAACAGTCACAAGTCAAGATGTTACTTCACATACAGCAGCAATCACAGCTACTCTAATGGAGGACAAAGATCTGTCAGCAAAACCATCTGAATCCACAATCATTAATGTTTCAGAGACTCTGTTCTCCTCTGCTCAGATTCAACATTTAGATGAGACATCATCTGAAGATCTCAGGGTCCAGTTCAACATATGCTGATATCAAAAGAGATCAGATGACTGAGGGACATAGTAGAGGACCCGTTTCCTCTATTGGCTCTACTTCATCTAGCATAGTACATACATTTGAATCATTGAGCAATGGGGACTCAACAGCACGAACAGTCACAAGTCAAGATGTTATTTCACATACAGCAGCAATCACAGCTACTCTAATGGAGGACAAAGATCTGTCAGCAAAACCATCTGAATCCACAATCATTAATGTTTCAGAGACTCTGTTCTCCTCTGCTCAGATTCAACATTTAGATGAGACATCATCTGAAAGCACTGTTAAGATGATTCCAGAGAAGACAACTGCCAAAGATGTACCATCATCAAGTTTTTCTTCAGGTTTGCCATCTACAGAGTCTGAAGCCTCAGGAGATGAGACCTCTGATATGCTTAACAAAGAGTTCACAACCACAAGTTCTTTACTTTATACTCCAACCAAATCAGATCATGAACTTACCAAAACATCATCTGACAGAACAGAAACAATCTCAGTGTCCAGCTACACAGATGCTGAAGTTACAAGAGCTCAGACAACTCAGACACATAGCAGAGAAACTGTTTCCTCTCTTGAATCTACTGTAACTAGTACTGTACATACAATTTCATCACCAAACACTTGGGACTCTACGGGAGAAACAGTTACAAGCAAAGATGTTAAATCTCATACCGCAGCAACCACAGCTACTCTAATGGAGGAGAAAGATCTGTCAGCAAAACCATCTGAATCCACAATCATTAATGTTTCAGAGACTCTGTTCTCCTCCGCTCAGACTGGACATTTAGATGAGACATTATCTGAAAGCACTGTTACAATGATTCCAGAGAAGACAACTGCCAAAGATGTGCTGTCAACATCAAGTTTTTCTCCAAGTTTGCCATCTACAGAGTCTGAAGCTTCAGGAGATGAGACCTCTGATATGTTTAGCAAAGAGTTCACAATGACGACAACTTCACTTTATACTCCAACCAAATCCGACACTGAACTTATCAAAAAAACATTATCTGACATGACAGAAAAAATTTCAGTTTCCAGCTCAACAGATGCTGAAGCTACAAGAGATCAGACAACTGAGACACATAGTAGAGAATCTGTTTCTTCTCTTTATTCTGCTGTAACTAGTACTGTACATGCATTTTCATCACTGAGCACCAGGGGCTCAATAGAAGAAACAGTTACAAGTAAAGATGTCACATCTCATTCAGCAACAACCACAGCTACTCTAATGGAGGAGAAAGATCTGTCTGCAAAACCATCTGAATCTACAATCATTAATGTTTCAGAGACTCTGTTCTCCTCTGTTCAGACTCGACATTTAGATGATAAATTATCTGAAAACACTGTTACAGTGATCTCAGAGAAGACAACTGTCAAAGATGTACTGTCACCAAGTTTTTCATCAAGTTTGCCATCTAGAGAGTCTGAAGCTTCAGGAGATGAGACCTCTGATATGTTTAGCAAAGAGTTCACAACCACAAGTTCTTCACTTTATGCTCCATCCAAGTCAGACCAAGAATCTGCCAAAACATCATCTGACACGACAGGAACAATCTCAGTGTCCAGCTCAACAGATGCTGAAGCTACAAGCGATCAGCCACCTGATGTGCTTAGTAGAGAACCTGTTTCCTCTCTTAACTCTACTGTAACTAATACTGTACTTACGTTTACATCATTAAGCACTGGGGAATCAACAGGACAAACAGTTACAAGTAAAGATGTTAAATCTCATACAGCAGCAACCACAGCTACTCTAATGGAGGAGAAAGATCTGTCAGCAAAACCATCTGAATCCACAATCATTAATGTTTCTGAGACTCTGTTCTCTTCTGCCCACACTAGACATTTAGATGAGACATTATCTGAAAGCACTGTTAAGATGATTCCAGAGAAGAGAACTGCCAAAGATGTACCATCATCAAGTTTTTCTTCAAGTTTGCCATCTACAGATTCGGAAGCTTCAGGAGATGAGACCTCTGATATGTTTAGCAAAGAGTTCACAACGACAAGTTCTTCACGTTATACTCCAACCAAATCAGATCATGAATTTACCAAAACATTATCTGACATGACAGAAAATATCTCAGTTTCCAGCTCAGCTGATGCTGAAGCTACAAGAGATCAGACAATTGAGACACATAGTAGAGAATCTGTTTTGTCTCTTGACTCTACTGTAACTAGTGCTGTACATACATTTTCATCACTGAGCACCAGGGGCTCAACAGGAGAAACAGTTACAAGTAAAGATGTTACATTTCATTCAGCAACAACCACAGCTTCTCTAATGGAGGAGAAAGATATGTTAGCAAAACCATCTGAATCCACAATCATTAATGTTTCAGAGACTCTGTCCTCCTCTCCTCAGACTCGACATTTAGATGAGAAATTATCTGAAAGCACTGTTACAATGATTCCAGAGAAGACAACTGCCAAAGATGTGCTGTCAACATTAAGTTTTTCCCCAAGTTTGCCATCTACAGAGTCTGAAGCTTCAGGAGATGAGACCTCTGATATGTTTAGCAAAGAGTTCACAGCAACAAGTTATTCACATTATTCTTCAACCAAATCAGACCATGAACTTACAAAAACATCATCTCACACGACAGAAACAATCTCAGTGTCCAGCTCAACAGATGCTGAAGCTACAAGAAGTCAGTCAACTGATGTGCTTACTAGAGAACCTGTTTCCTCTCTTTACTCTGCTGTAACTAATACTGTACGTAAGTTTACATCATTAAGCACTGGGGAATCAAGAGGAAAAACTGTTACAAATAAAGATGTTACATCACACACAGCAGCAACCACAGCTACTCGAATGGAGGAGAAAGATCTGTCAGCAAAACCATCTGAATCCACAATCATTAATGTTTCAGAGACTCTGTTCTCCTCTGCTCAGACTGGACATTTATATGAGAAATTATCTGAAAGCATTGTTACAATGATCTCAGAGAAGACAACTGCAAAAGATGTACCGTCATCAAGTTTTTCTTCAAGTTTGCCATCTACAGAGTCTGAAGCTTCCGGAGATGAGACCTCTGATATGTTTAGCAAAGAGTTCACAACCACAAGTTCTTCACTTTATACTCCATCCAAGTCAGCCCAAGAATTTACCAAAACATCATCTGACATGGTAGAAAAAATCTCAGTGTCAAGCTCAACAGATGCTGAAGCTAAAATGGATCAGACAACTGAGACACATAGTAGAGAAACGGTTTCCTCCCTTGACTCTACTGTAACTAGTACTGTACATACATTTTCATCCATGAGCACTGGGGACTCAAAAGGAGAAACAGTTACAAGTAAATATGTTACATCACCTATAGCAACAACCACAGCTACTATGATGGAGGACAAAGATCTGTCAGCAAAACCATCTGGATCCACTATTATTAATGTTTCAGAGACTCTGTTCTCCTCTGCTCATACTGGACATTTAGATGAGACATTATCTGAAAGCACTGTTACAATGATATTGGAGAAGACGACTGTCAAAGATGTACTGTCACCATCAGGTTTTTCTTCAAGTTTGCCATCTACAGAGTCTGAAGCTTCAGGAGATGAGACCTCTGATTTGTTTAGCAAAGAGTTCACAACAAGTTCTTCACTTTATACTCCAACCAAATCAGATCATGAACTTACCAAAACATCATCTGACACAACAGAAACAATCTCAGTGTCCAGCTCCACAGATGCTGAAGCAACAAGAGATCAGACAACTGACCTGACCAATGCAAACTCAGTGTGGTTCTCAACAAATATCCCAAGAATTAAGCCAACAGAGAGACATCACACAGAATCTGTTTCCACTTTTGTCTCTAATATCTCAGAAGAAAAAGTTCAGCAAGAGGTTTCCAGTGATGAAGTCAGAATTACACTGACAACTAAAGCATATGATCATTATATTGTAGCCACTGATGAGGCAGAAATTCATGAGACTGACCACGAATCAGAGCCAGCAAAACCTGACAGTTCTTCACATTCCACTTCATCAACAAATGGATTGTTTTCAAGCACTGTTCAAACTGTAGTTACAGACTTGTCTTCTGAACAAGGTAGTGGAGATATTGCAGAAAATGAAGTGGCTGAAGATGATGGCTCTGTTGAAATATCATCTGCTGTTGTAGAATCAATACCTCACATTCCAACACCATCAGAGGACAAGCCAACTGCTGTTGGTTTTGAGTCAGCTCCTGCTTCTGGAGTGCAGCCATCAGAAAACATAACAGCAACAACAAATTTTACAATAACTGTAAGTGGAGAACCTATAGCAAGCTCATTTTTTACACTCACAGAGGTAGAAGGCTCTGGTCAGCAGACACCAGAGAGGTTCACCACAGCTCCCTCATCTATGATCAGAACAGTCACAAGTCAGGAAGTCATGACATCTCAAAGAGAGTTTGCCTCTTCAATGACTGAATTTAGAGAAGAACCTAGCTCCCACCATGCAACAGAAGTAGTTAGCTCAAGTTACACAACAACAGAGCCGGTTAGTACAAGACTCGCAGAGATCTCAGTGTCTTCTAGACCTTCTCATACTATTACTCAATCACAGTTGACTAAACACACCGCA
Source organism: Sinocyclocheilus grahami (assembly GCF_001515645.1). Lineage (NCBI taxonomy): Eukaryota > Metazoa > Chordata > Actinopteri > Cypriniformes > Cyprinidae > Sinocyclocheilus > Sinocyclocheilus grahami. Next base: position 312,117 of record NW_015505963.1, read on the forward strand.
GAATCAATTATTAGTCATACTGCAATTGGATCAGGTAAACCTAGTCTCACTTTAGTGGCAACAGAAGATGACAACACCGCACCTTCAGCTATCCAAACAACGACTGTTCCTTTCAAGCACATCCAAACATCAACAGTCACTGCCAGTTACGAAGCAACTTCAGCTCTTCTCAGGACAAAAACAATGTTTACATCTTCTAGCAAAAGCCATAGCATTCACACAACAATTTCATCTGATGCAGAGGATGACACAACAGATGATGAAGGATCAGGGGTGTCCCCTGTCATGCATGTTTCATCAGCAGCCATCAAAACTCAAACTGGTTCTCCTACAGTTCTTATAACTAGCACTGGCTTCACAGAACTCGACAAAGACATCACCATAACACAAAATTCAAGCCCTATCACATCTGCCTTTGTAGACAGAGAAGGCTCTGGTATTGTAGAAGATGACCAAGAAACTACTCAACTAGAAGGTTCTGGTGAAGAGGACAGTCTGAGTCCAACAGAGGAAATGTCTGACAATTATACTGATGAGGCAGAAATCAGTGAGGCTAACCGCACATCAGAGCCAGGGAGTTTTGTAAGTTCCTCCCATTCCACGTCCTTCACAACTAAATCAACGTTGTTGTCTAGCACTGTCCAAACAGCAGTGAGATCGTTATTTACTGAAGGTAGTGAAATAACAGCTGAAAGTGAAGTGGATGAAGATGATGGCTCTAGTGGTGAAATATCCCCAGCAGCTCTTGAGTCAATTCCTCCTCAATATATACCCTCTGAGGACAAAACAACGTCAACTACAGTCACACAACCACAGATAACTGAAGCTGCAACACCTGCTGTAATACTGTCAAGCACATCTGAGGCTTTATCAGGTTCTGAGACTCTAAAGAGTACCTTACAGCCAAACACTCCAGAAACCGATTTAAATGGGTTTGAATTATCAACCACAGAGGATGACAAGGAATTTACCTCACCAGGAGATCCTACTGCTGAGATATACAAAACATCAACAACTAAGGCATATGAGGACCTAACTGTAAGAACTGATGAGGCAGAAGTTGAAGAGATGGAGAAGAAAACAGGTTTCTCGAGTGCTGCATCTGTCACTAGCAGTACAGATTTAACACATCAGTCAACTTTATCCCCATCTCTCTCATTCCTGACCTCTACCCAGTCAACTCTAATGCTTGCAACTTCACTTTCAGAGGATGGTATTGGGGAAGACTCAACTGAGGGGGATGGAGCAGAAGATGATGGATCAGGTGATGATTCAACTCTTGTGACATCTTCACCTTTGCTATCAAGCTCAAAGATGACAGAAACAACCATTAGCATGACACCCTTTAGCTCAGTCAACAGTGGACAGTACAGTATAGTCAGAGTTGTTTCACAGGGACACACGTTCTCAAGCACAAATGCTAAAGATTTCTCGGTCCCAGTGACAGCACCGACAGAGCAGGAGCATTCTGGAGTTTCTGTCTCAGATATAGCAGCCACTAGCTTTACAACTCCTGGAACACCATCTGGTGTGATAACAAACCACACTAAATTGCCTTCTTTCGTGACACCTCAAGATCCTGTGTCCACCACTACTCCATTGGTCTTATCTAAGGACAGTGCTGATCAGCAAGTCACTCCGACATGTCCAGTCTTAATATTCACAGAGGAGGAGGAAGATGAAGATAAGCTACTTTCAACTGTCACAGAGCGTATAAGAGATGATAGCATCAAACCAGAAGTTTTCACTAAGGATGACATGATTATTGATGCAGATACTTCGTCTGTTTTAGAGCAGGCTTCTCCCTTCGCCCCTACAATTGTTACAGAAGAAGCAGCTGGGGTAACCCCAGTTGTCATGACGGCACAACCCTCAAGCTTTATGACAGAGGAGCCAGAAGGATCTGGAATGAATGGCACTGAGTTACCTCATTTACGTGTGTCATTTGAAACCACAACAGACAGGTTAATAGTTCAACAAACCCAATCAACCGCAGACATCCTGCTGAGCAGTTCAACATATTTAGAAGAGGACACACAAGCAACACAATCTCCTGAGGCTACTGATGCTGATGTGCCTGAACACACACAAGATGGTCAGACCTCCACAGAACTTACAGACACTTTGTCTACGGATGATTGTATTCTGGAAACATCCACTTTAACCCCCATGACATCTCAAGTGTCCACTGACAGAATCACAGAAATGTTCTCAGCTGAAGAGGACTCATCTGAAGATGTATCAACACATACTGGAGATCATGTAACATCTGCCCCATCAAGTTCTGGAGAAAGTGTTTCTTCACAATATCCAGGTGATATCACAGACTCTGAACAGTCAGTTTCTCCAGTATTGGATTTAACAAGCACTGCATCTTTCCATATTGCATCAAGTGCTAGCATGACTGAACCTGCCAAAACGACTACAAGTACATACACAAAAACAGCAGCAACTGATGATAATGACTTAACAGCTGACACAGAGGAAACAGTGTACATGACAAGTGCTGATGACATTGAACTCAGTAGTCCCTCTACCGATAAGGTAATTCAGGGAAGTGAATTAACAAGCACAGATGTATCAACTAGATCTGGTATTTCAGAGGAAACCACAAGTGCGTTATTTTCTTCAACAGATTATGGCTCAGGTGATCAAACAATTGAAATGGTTACAGGACTGTCTGATTTAACAGACTCTCCTTTAATATCTGAAGATGATTTGTTGTCATCATCTATGGAGAGTGATATTGTGATTCACTTTGCAACAACCTCTTTGCCTGAAGCAATTACAGTAACTGATGGGGAACCATATCACCAAGCTTTGTCTGAGATGACAGTGACACATAAACCCAACACAGACATCAGGATTGATGAAGATGTGCCATCTCCATCAACAACCATTCCCACACCTCTTATATCTGCATCAAAGTTTAATATGACTACAGACACAGTAACATTAGTGGGATCTCTTTCATCTACATCCATACCAGGGCTGGGTGACAAAACAGGAGCTCCACTTTCCTCTGAGGAAGAGACAGATGAAATAATCGATTATGATACAAAAACTGAACCTTACATAACAGTATATTCCATACCAGATTTAATGAACAAAACAAACACTGACAGTGAGACTGACTTAGACGTTAGCTCAGAAGATGTCACTAGGATTTATGACATCACCCAACCTGAAGGTGAAAAGAGTTTCCCCACCTCACAGCCTGATGTTGAGACTGGTTTTGAGACCACCTCACAGCCTGATGTTGAGACTGGTTTTGAGACCACCTCACAGCCTGATAGTGAGACTGGTTTTGAGACCACCTCACAGCCTGATGTTGAGACTGGATTTGAAACCACCTCACAGCCTGATGTTGAGACTGGTTTTGAGACCACCTCACAGACTGATAGTGAGACTGGTTTTGAGACCACCTCACAGCCTGATGTGGAGACTGGTTTTGAGACCACCTCTCAGCTTGACACTGAAACAAGATTTGAGACTACCATGCAACCAGACATTGAGAGTGAAACTACTTTTGAGAGTGTCTCAAGAACTGAGAGTGATGCTTCATTCACCAGCTCACCAAACAGTGGAACAAGTGGTTCAGAGAGAAGCACATCTGGGGAGGTAAACACCATATCTTCCAATAAGCATCACACCACAACCAGACTTTCTAATTTCACAGATAAACCAAGATCCGCTGCTATAAGTGAAGAGAAATTCTTGGAAGAAAGAGTTGACACAGGATTCAGCAGCACCATACAACCTCAATTTGATGGTTCTGTAACTTCCATTAGTTTGAAGAGCTTCTCAGAGGAGGATTCGGTTATTATCTCATCATCTGATGAGGTTCAGGCAGTAATTCGGTCTACTGCAACAACCTCACCTTTAATTATGACACCTGAGTCTGATATAAAGATTGTTAGTAAGGAAACTGCATCAAGGAAACAAGAGGCAGCTGGTCAGATTGAGGAAGCTGTAACTCTTACATCTGAGATTCCAATTCAAAATGAAGATCAGATTACATTGTCAGTACCTACCACCCAGAGCGAGATTACAACACCATTTCCCTCCCTTGAAGACCTTTCTGAGGCCACTTTGGTTAAAAGCCCACCTCCAAGTGCACAGAATGAAAGCACAACACACAGTACAGCAGACCTTCCATACACAATGATCGGGCAGACATTTGATATTCCAGGTAGGATGTAAACACTGTATTAAAGACCCAATTAACAGAATGCATATACTGTACTTTCTATACCTATACCATTATTTTTGTATGACATGCTTTTATCCTCCCTCTCTTACTGCAGATGTTCACTCCTGTTCTGATGATGTTTGCTTGAATGGCGGTTCTTGTGTAAAAATAGGTGGTGTTCAGATCTGCAGCTGTCCACTTGGATATAATGGTAACCAGTGTGAAATAGGTATGCTGTATTAGTGTTTCATTCATTTATTAAAGGTGCACTACAGAACTTTGTGCTCAATATTGCCATCTGTGGCGAAACATAAACTTACAAGTTACATATTTTGCATCAGCTTTGCTTGGCACTGCTGTTCTGCTTGAATGAATTTGATAGTTTGAGCCATGAAGTAGCATGTCTGTCGCTGTAGTACCAGACCTTCTTTACTCTATTTATGGAAATTATGTAACTATACCCAGGCTAATGCTGTAAACCAGAAATTTCCCTTCAAATTCATGACTGCCTAAAATATCAATTATTATTGTATACTTAACAGTTTTTGTCTTACCCTGATTCACTTAGGCATCAAACACTTATTTTTTATTTCTTGATCGATAATGGGATTTTGCTCAATTTTAAACAAAAAAGTCTTCTGTAGTGCACCTTAAAATTCTCATTAACTCCAACTAATTGTAATGCACATAAGTAAATTATTTAGTCGCCTTATTTTAATTTATTTTTTATAGATATTGATGAATGTCACACAAACCCTTGTCGTAATGGAGGAACATGTATTGATGGCCTTAACTCATTCACCTGTGTATGTCTTCCAAGTTATGCAGGAGCACTGTGTGAGCAAGGTAAGATCATATTAATTTAACATAATCACTTGTTCAAGTTCAACTTGCTGATAACTTGTGAAGCTACTTTAGCCACAGAGACTGCTGTGAAGATATACCATGTAAACCTCAAAATATTCAAATGATTTCATCGTTAATAAAAATACTCAGACATTCCTGGCAGATATGAGTTTGGTAAATGTGACTCATGGTTTGGTAGATCCTGATAGATAATAGATTTTTACTTGATGTAAGAAATTGGGTTTGTTCCAAAACTGTTGTATGCTAGCAGACATACATAATTATGCTGTACTTTCCACTATTTAAGAGGATACAGTTTTTTAACCTTCTCATTTGAGCACAGCTGTTAAGACCATCACTCTTTCTCTTATTACTCTGTAGATATTAATTTACACTTTACATGAGTGAGGTTACTTTCTTGAGAGTTTTATCCCCTTCAAAGTATTTGTACACAATAACATTTTAACAGTGAAATCTCTTCAGTTTAACTAGCATCTGGCTTTTGTCAGAATTAAAACAAATGAAAGCCGATGTCATGAGTGCATTACTCTCTTGAGTACTCTGAACATGATTTTCATCTCAAACTTGAGATAGCATCAACATTACAGACACAAAGAAGTCTCCTGCACAGTGGCTTAGTCTCAGCTGCTTACAGAGAAAGCAGAAATGCAAAAAATGCCACTAAATGCAATAAATGCTAAATGATAAGCCAAAAATCACAAGTTAACATTGCTTCATGTATTTTCACATGCATTTGTACTGATGCTATGGATGATTTGATGGTTAATGATATATTAATGAGAGTTTTAATAGTTTTATTATTTGGTATAGTTTATTCTTTGTTGCAGTAGTGACACATCAGGACCTGACATTTTCCCTCCTGCATGTTAATTGCAGAAAGTTTTGAGAGACCCCCCCCCCACCAATTAGTGGTTCTGTCAGGGCAAGACTGCTATAATCACAGTGATTTCAAACAAGAAATCAAAGCTCTCAGCTTGATGTTGAACAGCCCTGGGTTGATCCACAAACAGTCAGTAAGTGCGTTTACAAGCACTTTAAAAGTTTGCTTTCAGCTGAACTAAAACAATAATTTGTCTTTCTAAAATATCATGTGAGTCTGACTGAAGTTTTACCAGCAGAGACTGTAGCTCAAAAACCAGCTTTAGCTTGATTATAACAGTGCACATAAACATACTTACTGTGACTGATAGGACACACTTTATTTGCAAATTTAATATGATCATAGTATCAAATGCTGATCTATGAACTTTAAAATCCTTTGTCAACAAGACTAATAAATTGCTGGGTTCATAATATGCTTACTTTAAAACTATGAGTTTTTCCAAATGGTTAGTGACTGTTTTACAGGTCTGCTTTGATCCAATGCCTCTTTCTTAAACAATGCCTCAGAGCAAAGCACCCAATCTTCACCATGGCACTGTAGCCATTCTTAAGGAAAAAATGAATTGGCTTCCTGATATGATAGACACAAGGTTGTAGCTCTTGCTCTAAGTGTTCTAGTTTAACTGACATGTAATTTAAAACGAGGATGAAAGGGAGTTATAACATATTCCCACAGGTCCAGTGTGAGTGAGAAATCTGAACAAAAAAACAAAGGTTTGATTTATTTTACTGATAACAGCCTCACAGTGTAAGCCCAAAGGTAAAGGACTAATAAAAAGAAATTGACAGTAGACAATATCAAGCACCTTTTTTCACTTCCAGCAGCAGGATTATCTCAGTTTCAGTGTCTACATGTCAAGTTTATGTGTAGCGCAGCAACAAAAACTCACACATGATTTTCTACAGACACTGAAACATGCAGCTACGGCTGGCACAAGTTCCAGGGCCACTGCTACAAATTCTTTCCTCATCGGCGTAACTGGGACACAGCAGAGCGTGAATGTCGTCTCCAGGGGGCACACCTTGCTAGTGTCCTGTCCCATGAGGAGCAGCAGTACATCAACCGTGAGTATACATAAACCAAGTTATGGTCATTCTGTCTAATATCATCAGCTCTAATCAATTACATGCAAACTAACAGTTATTTATGAGGAAGGATAATGTGGATGATGTTTTTTGTTTTACTTCTCACTACAAAAGTGATCAGAGTTATGGAATATTCCACTGGCTCAGGAATTTTTAGCCAAAGAGGACTTTAGAGTTTAAAGAAAGGTTAGTTTATCACCAATAACAAAGGGGCCAAATGCTGCTCCAGCCCTAGATGCAGGAAGTGTGATGTATAAGAACAAAAATGCCTTTTATTTTTAACCACTGACAAAGAGTTCCTAATATGGCTGGTGAATTGACTTTTGTTTCTCTCTCCTCTTGTAGGCCTTGGCCATGACTACCAGTGGATCGGTCTGAATGACAAAATGTTTGAGAATGATTTCCGGTGGACGGATGGTAGTGTTGTGGTAAGAACAGCCTTCAAAATGTTCTTATTCTGTTTTAGAAAGATGGTATTGATACACACATTTATTAGTGGACAATGTAGAGGAAATATTTATAAAGTCTCCTTGTATTTTCCATGATGCTTGCAGATTTTTTTCTTTAAAAAGCTATTAATTTAAATAACATTGGTAATATTAGCAAGGATTTGTTAATGTGAAAAAAAGTAAAACAGGAGACAACCATCTCCCTGGTTCTAGAGGTGTTCCTCCATTGAACAGGAAAGTGGCTAATTACAGTCGTTTAGTCCTGACTGGGATCTCACTTCAAAGATAATGGCAGCATTTTGTGGGGAAGGGCCAAAAAGCCCTGGAGGGCAGGCGATAGGAGTTTTCATCTGTGGAAGTTCTCTCAGGACTGGAGGATCAAATAAATAAGGGTAGAGGAAGATTACAGGTGTGGACAGGTAATGGAGGTGTGAAGGATGAGCAGCACCTGGAACAGGCTACACTAGATACAGTCCAGACCTAAAATGTGAGTGTGTGACAGTTCAGTCCAGTTGGCATCAGTGAGGGGCTATAAACATGTCCTCTGGAGTTTGCAAGCACTCTTATTGTATTCTGTATACAGAAGAGTTACTATATTAAGAGTTGATGTTTGGTAATGTATTTAAGTATGTGCCATTGTAGTTATCCAGAGGGTCAAAAATTGCATTACGTCAATTTTCAAGCAGGAAGCGCACATTCCTTTTGTAAGAGGATAATAACAGGACTTGTTGGGTGATTGGTGTAGTATTCAAAGGGTTGCTGAAAGACCAGAGCTCCAACCTGTCTCGGTTGGGTATAATTACGTAATGTTTAATATATGTGCAAACTTCACAGTTTTAATTTAGGATAAAAAAATAGATACGGAAGAGTGCCAATATACATTTTAAATTCATATTATTGTTATGTTAAAACAATATACTGTACAATTTAATCTCCGCAGACTTAGAGTCTGTTGTGTAGTTGCAGTATAAACAGTATCTGGAATAGTACTTCAGAACACTTTAAATCTGTTTAAATATATCAGCTCAAGTCCACTGTAAAGTGTTTGTCTTTGCAGGCTTTATTAGATACTTTCTTTATAGGTTGGTCTTTTCAATTGCTACTCTCTTCTCAGTGCATTCACCCACAGCTGAGAGAGATGACGGATGTGTATGAAGGGGGGGAAATACACTGAATAAAGTTTGTCCATGATGGATGAATATAGATGTATTACTATAACTACAACTATAACTACTATCTTCCAAATGCATTATACCACTCACTGCAGCTGCTTATTGCAGTTTAGTGGTGATGTGGGTACTTAGCGCCCCCTACTGGAGTGTGTCTGTATCATAATAATGTTATTGCCTTTCTTATGTGCTCCATACAAAGACAGTCATACTCTGCTTGAAAGCTTTTGATTGCTTTCACACTGTATATCACAAATATAATTTTTTTTAATTTAACCCGTATGCCATAATTCTGTCATTTTGACCTAGAAAGGAAAACAAGAAAACAAGAAAACTGACCCCCCCCCCCCCCCAAAAAAAAATATATTTTTTCCCCTTCAAATAATAATTTTAGTACTTTGGGGGATTTCCCCCACCTTGTTAAATTTGTGGTGCTATTGGTCAAAAATGACTGGCCTATAAAAAATTGCTTTAAATTTCTCGTTATGCTAAATTATTACCAAATTGGGGATTTAAACTTCTTATCAACTTGTTTTCTTTGAGTTACCATAGGCCTCGCTGATCTGAGTGCATGCACCTTAGTTTTTGAGTGAACATTGCCAAAACTATCCACAAATAATGCAATTTCACTCAAACACCGAGTGGCAAGGTCCAAGAAGAAATGCAAATCATGTGCTAATTGAAATAAAACAAGTTGACAAAACAAACAAACAATAAAGAATACAAGATTTGGTGATAATATAACATAATGAGAGATTTACAAGCATTTTTTAAGTTATTGTTTTCAACCGGGAACACAAAATTAGGTAAAGGATTTTTTGGGAAATGTGGATCTGAATATAGATGAGCTATAATAGTGCAACTGCCATAAATATTCAAGAACCACAGGTGTGTATGCATGCATCCTGCTGCATACGGAAAAAATAAGAATTCATACATATTGATGTAAAAGAATATATACAGCACAAACAGTATATTCCTGTTTTGAGCCAGGTTGTATTTTAAGTTGTGCAGATGTGTTGAATGCAATTTCTTTTAAACACTCCAAAAACACATTGTCATAACTCAAAGTGTATCATAATGTAATTACTATAATATTTCTGAAATGTATTTCCATAGTATAATTGTCTCGCTCACATTAACTTTTTCATCTCTATCCATATTCCTCTCCTGCAGCAATATGAAAACTGGAGACCGAACCAGCCAGACAGTTTCTTTTCCTCAGGGGAGGATTGTGTGGTAATGATCTGGCATGAGGATGGCCAGTGGAATGATGTTCCCTGCAACTACCACCTCACCTTCACCTGCAAGAAAGGCACAGGTGAACTTTTAGCACCTGGATGAGGGGCATTTCTAAAATAATAGGGCATGCATAGGCATACATTTATTTTCAGTCTAAATTCCATCAGTGGTTTTTAAATAAAATGTTGTATAATAGGGACTCTGTGAAAATTTGGATGACTGCTGTACGCTAAGATGATATGTATTTGGTTGTTTATAGACAGGAAACGAGCAGTTTTCTTGGATTTGTCTCCAGTGGTTTAAAGCAGCTAAAATTTTAAAATAACATTTCAGATTCAGTCCTCCATTACTGATGGCTACCCTATTATGTGCCGTTTTCAACAGTGTCCTGCAGTCAGCCTCCTCTTGTCCTTAACGCCCGCACATTTGGCCAGCTGCGCCCACACTATGAGATCAACTCCCTGATCAGGTACCAGTGCATGGACGGCTTCATCCAGAGGCATGTTCCCACTATTCGCTGCAGAGGAGACGGCTCATGGGACTTGCCCAGGATTTCCTGCATGAGTCGTATGTATTCTGTGAAAATCTATCACAACAGCACTTTTTTACAAGAACCATCCCTATAGAGCTTGAATGATCATTTTATATACTCTGGTTTAAGTACATATATATATACACTACTATTCAAAGGTTTGGGTTGGTAAGATTTAAAAAAATGTCTCTTATGTTCACCAAGGCAGTACATATACAGTACAATACAGTAAAAACAGTAATATTATGAAATATTATTGCAATTTAAAATAAATGTTTTTGGTTTTAATATATTTTGAAATGTTATTTTTTCCTGTGATGGCAAAGCCGAGTAACTCAAGTCTTCAGTGTCACATGATCCTTCAGAAATTATTGTAATATGCTGATTTGGTGCTCAAGATGTGTATTATCATCCATGTTAAAAACTGTTGAGCTGCTTAATGTTTTGTGTGAGAAAAAAAAAAGTACTGATCCCAAACTTTAAAACAGTAGTGTGCATATATTATATATTTTTATACATTAAAGTTATACAAATATTTTAATTTAATGTACTTGTATTTTCTTTCCAGCCTCCAACTTCCAAAGGTCCTATGCAAGGTATCAGACATACAGAGTTTTTCGCAGTCATCAGAAGAGATTGGCAGAAAATTCTGTTGATGTACCCCAACGACACCATCGCCATGGTGTAAAACACAATTGGACGCAACAATAGTTGCTCTTTTAACACAACCAGTTTAATGTATTTTGATAGCATATGACGGATCTGCCTGCTGGCTGAAAGAAAAGATTATAAAAGAAAAGATTATTAAAAGGACCAGCAAGGAGTGGAATATCACTGGAATGAAACAGTGGCTTTTTATCTTTTTCAGAGAGATGGTTTTTAAGAACTACATAAAGGACACATTCAGCTGGCCTCTGAAAACACAAAAAGATTATCTGACCTGCCCTCCATCTGTTCTGCTTCTTTTGGGGAATACACAGTGCTTTCGTAATTTTTAACTCTCAATCCAGATGCAAGTGAGCTATAATAGTGCAACCTATTTTAGCTTCTAAACATAATGGTACATTTTGATACACACTTTGCCGTATGATTCTTTCGATCTTTCTTCAAGTTTACAAGAACCACAGGTGTATGCAGACATCCTGCTGCTTACTGAACAAATGAGAAATCGTACATAAGAATGTGAAAGAATATATATTTATATAGAGAGAGTGAGCAATGGCTCACATGGAGTCAGTGTCTGTTGTGGTACAAAAAGGCCAATAATATCATAAAAAAACTGCACCCAGTGCAGTGGATGTTTTTGATATCTTAAAGTCAACACAATATGTTTTAATACTTTTAATACATTGACTTTAAGCTATTCGCTATTGAAAAGCCATGCAGATTTTAGATTATTTATAGTCCTCTCTTTGATGTTTCTTTCAAGTGTTTACAATGCAAATCTGTTTCACATACATTTAATTCCGCCGTCAGTTATCTCTAAACCAAAAGAAACTTGCTGTATGTACTTCACATAATTTTCATCAACTTTCATGTTTTTCTCAGACAGTTTAAAACTACTTTAAAGAGAATGTACTTTGTGAGATGCGTAAAAGACTTGAGCGAGTGTCTTTTTAACAAGATGCCTATAATTTATTTCTTGAGCTGCTCCTTGTTTTCTCATTGTTGTAGCGAGATTGAACATACTGAGGACTTCACTTGGCCAAACTGCACATTGATAGAGTTCAGTATATTAGAGTAGAGGACAGTGTGTCAATAGCTGGCAGTGATGTGACTAATAGATGACATTTGGAATTCACAGAATTTAGATGGATTTCATTATGACATTTGGTGTATATCAATGGATCAAAAGAAGAGGATTCATAGTAACAGGTTTAGCAGAATTTTTAGTTGAACTGGTCATCCATTTGTTTATTCTCAAGCATTTTTTCTTTAAGATCTTTTCTTTTGTGTGTTTACTTGTTGTGTCTGTTTTTATTATTTTTTTATTTTACAATTTTTTCACCCTCTCAAAAGTGCACATCTTTTTATATTTATAGTATAACTTGTTTATTGTCAAATGTGATTGTCTGGAATGTTTGTGAAATGGAAAAATTGTAAGGAATGTTTTTTTATGCCTTCTGTGTAAACAAAGTTTATTATATTCTACTTGCATTCCTGGTCTTTTTGTGTTCTGATATGAAGTGAATTTTGGCCTATTGGAAGGGCTTAATGATAGAGAGAGAGTAGTTAAAAATATGGGGTGCAATTTGAAATATTTTTACATTGACAAATCTAATATTTAATATAACATTAATCTATATAACAATATAATAAAATACACAGTGACAGGAGTAAGCGGACTGTATGTTTAGTGTAATTATAGTATCATCAGCAGTGCCTAATGTTGACCAGCAGATGGTGTTGGTTCACTAACTTAAGAACACGTGAACGCCTGAATAATTCTACCAGATATCATTACTGTAAATTATGTTTTGTACAACTGAAATTCACTTAAACATTAATACCATACCAATTTTTAAAACAGCACATTATAGTAATACGCTTTAAATATAAGAAAACACATTTGGATACTATTTTTGGTTACTTTTATTTAGTTTCTATGAAAAGTCAAAAGGACATAACCAAACACAAAGAAGCCTAAAAAGGTTTGTTCTCTCCCTCTCTCTCTCTCTCTCTCTCTCTCTCTCTCTCTCTCTCTCTCTCTAGCTCTCTCTCTCTCTCTCTCTCTCTCTCTAGCTCTCTCTCTCTCTCTCTCTAGCTCTCTCTCTCTCTCTCTCTCTCTCTCTCTCTCTCTCTCTCGCTCTCTCTCTCGCTCCGCTCTGAGAAAGACATACACTCTTAGGCCCAATCCCAATTCTATTTTATAGAATCTCTCTCTCTCTCTCTCTCTCTCTCTCTCTCTCTCTCTCTCTCTCTCTCTCTCTTTTCATGGTTACGGTCAAGTTAAACTTTGGAACATAGATTTGGGTTGGATTGTGTGATATGTTCTTGGTTGGGTTTTTTTCAAGCATTTATACAAACATTTATTCTAAAGAAAGTTCACCTTTCCTATAGGCTCAAAACAACAGCAGCAGCAACAACAAAAGAATACTTGTAAAAATAAGTTTAAAGGGGTCATATGATGCTGCTAAAAAGAACATTATTTGGTGTAAAGAAATGTTTATGCGGTTTAAGGTTAAAAAAAACACATTATTTTCCACATACTGTACATTATCGTTTCTCCTCTATGCCCCGCTATTTTTGAAACGCGCCGATTTTTACAAAGCTCATTGGTCTGAAAAAGCTATGTGTGCTCTGATTGGCCAACTATCCAATGCATTGTGATTGGCCGAATACCTCAAGCGTGTGATGGAAATGTTACGCCCCTTACCATATTGTGATGCCCTGTCTGGCCGGAGCGACGAGACAAAAACATTAAAACCCATTATAAACGAGGCATTTGTTGCATCCAGTGGGGACATAATTATGGATTATAATGACTTATACGGTCTTTTTACACGTTGCGTTGCATCGCGCCGCGTCAACATAAAACTATGTCTGCATTTGTGATCGGAGAAATGACAAACAACAAGCGCTACTCTACACTGCTCAAAACTCGCGTTTGAATCGTCAGTGGCAAATTCTTTAAATATAAAAACGTACTTACAGTCTGTGAGTCAGAACAGCCGGCATTGTAGTCTAGCTCAGGAAACAGTCCTCCATAAAATGCGTTGCACACATCTGAATATTTGGGTTGAACTGTTCTGGAACAGTGCTGTATATACAACTTAACCACTGATTTCTAGTTGTGTCCTCTTTTGGAAGACCAAACAAAGTAGTTTCACTTTCACAACGAAACACACAGCGTCACACACGGCGGGCTAGAGTGAGCGGCGGCCGGAGGCCTAGAGTGAGCAGAGGCTGGCTTGAGTGAGCCGTGGCGGGCTTGAGAACGGCGCGGCCGGCGGATTCGACAAAGGAGTGGCCGGCGGACTTGCGGCAACCACATGTGACGACCCCGGGCTGGACTCCACTTCGTCCATGGTGAAAGCCGATCCGGCGATCCACTGCGCGAAGTTGATGTATTTCCTCAGCAACCAGCACGGAGAAGCTCCAGGCATGACAAAGCAGATATCGTCCTCTTTCGGAAGGCCAAACAAAGTAGTTTCGCTTTCACATGAAACACACAGCATCTTCTAGACATGGCGGCAGCAACAATACTACAGCGAGAATAAAAGTTACACCTTCTTTCTTTGCGTGAACATTTGGGTGGTGTTATGCAAATCTTCCTACATCGTGATGTAGACATGTGGGGGCGTGTTAGAACGAGCCGTTTTAGGTAGGTGTGGTTGACTCTTAACTTTTATAAAGAATATCTCTTTGGATATGAGACTTTAGTCTTTTGCAACTTTACAGATCTTCTTTATGCACCAAGAGCTTGTAACACTTCAAAGAGAAAGGACAAATTTAAATCGCATCATATGACCCCTTTAAAATTAAAACTAAGACTGGCAGCAAGAAACTATGATGAGGTACACTTGTACCAGGATTCTGCTAGGACACCTGTTTGAATTGATCATACATCCACCATGACCTTGAGATATAAGCATAATTTAAGCATAATTTGTTGAAAGAGAATATTGGCTTGATATTTTGTTTACTATTGTTACAATGTTTAGATATTGCACTTCGTGTACAACATGGGATCTCTTGTCAAGCTGAATTTGTTGATTATAGTTTTGTAAGTACATTACGCAATGTAATGCAGAAGGACAAACAGAGACAGACTTTTGATGTGCCTTGTGTTTTTGTAGTCCCATTGCCATATTTAATTTGATATGAATGTATTTCCCTGCTGGTACCACTGTGTCATTGTTCATTAATACTGATGGTTTTCTCATTTAAGACTTCAAAAACATGTTGTTATCATTTATTTATTTATTTTTAAACTACTTAATTCATGTTAAAAAGGACTGAATTAGTCACAGAACATTGTATAATTGTAGCAGTCTTTTTCTGCAAATGCTTCCAAGGCCTCTCATAGATCTAAAGTCGAGATATATAGAGCTATTCTAAATAATTTAATAAAAAACCTCACATGTGCACACACACACACACACACACACACACACACACACACTTCATGATATTGATGGATATGCATAATAGTTTAGATAGATGGAGTGCAAAAAATATTTGTACCATGAAAAGAACTCTTCTCAAAAGCAGCAGAGTACTGTATTAGATATGCAATATGTTGTTAATTTCAAGTTAAGTTGTGTTAGGAAATGAAGGCCATGCGTAGCCAAACTGGCATTCATACTGCAAAAAACTTTTGTGTTCTCAGCATCTGGACCTTAAAAATCCATGGTTATAGGCATTGTAGAAATATCACAGTTTAATGGAGAATGAAACAAAAGCCATTACATTTTTATGGGTTTTATTTTTCATTTAAAATTTGATTCTTAAACCATACAATGCGTTTCAGATTTTTCAAAAAAGAAAATATATTTTGTGGATAAAAAAGAAACTCAAGCAAAATGTCACTTATGTGCACTGTGGCTTCTGCAGTTCAAAGCAAAGTTATAAGTGGAGAATATTTTCCCCTCCCATAAACAACATATTTCAATACAAAGTGGCAAGTAATAGATGTTACGTTCATCAGTAAACAGATCTCATTGTCTTTGTCTGAAGACACACTGCCTGTCACAACATTTCCAATGTTATCGTTCAAACTTGGGCACGATTTTGTATATGGCTTTTAGTGCTGTTCCTCTTTTTGCAGAGAACAGTGGAATTACAATATCATTCATTTGAGACTTGTTCATATCTACACTTAAGCAGTTAGGCTTAAGCTGAAATGTTGAATATACAACTGGTCCTCAAAGAATCTCTCAGTGTAAATTCTGTTTGTAGTTCTCTGCCATATAACAAAGTTCAACGCATCATCATCAGTTTGTCAAATTCTGTCTGTCTGTGATGAAATACTTGTGAAAATATATGCAGGGAGAAACACATTTAAACAAGAAAAATTAAAAATTAAAAATACACATTTAAAAAAGGGTAAACATGAGGAATGAATGTTACAGTTAAACAATGGGTGAATATTTAAAGTATATTCATATAGTTGTTATAAAGCATTGTAAAACTAAGGGCCAGACACATTCATTTGATATTTCAAACAGATAATATAAGATCACAGTTCAGAGCATTGGATGATACACCAACACATGAAATAACAAAATACATAGTTTTAAAGAAATTAGCATTTGAGTAAGATCACACAAGTTTATAGGAAAAGAAAGGTGTCAGGTCTATTTTGCATTTCAGTTTGGTCAAGTTTCAAAAACGTTGTCAAGTTTATACTATTCAATAATATTTAAATATTTTATTGCAATATCGCAATGGAGATCCTTGACAAACTTTAGATAAAAATTATGTGACTAACTTTTCTTCCCGCTAAATATCCTTCTTGAATGCAATTTGTGTTATTCTCGTTGCTTCATTGTTCATACATATGGTGTACAAATCTATATAAATTGTAAATGATAGGTAAAATAACTGTTTACATTAATATTCAGAATGTTGCAGTATGAAACTGGTTTTTACAGTATCCTTTCTATAATTGTCACAGTTATGGCTAGTTCATGCAAAAAGTCGTTCATAAGTTTGGATGTGGAAATCTGTGTATTGCTGCTCTTTGGTTGGTGATGTGACATGAAGCGCTTCACGGCTGAGGTTTGTAGCAGTAGACTCCGTACAGCTTCTGCTTTTTGTCGGGGAAGCCAACAAAGCGAACTGCAGCCTCCGTGGGACTGCAGTTCATCCTGGGCCTGGAGATAGGGTAACGAACGCTACCGTCGGCCAGCCAACCAGCATCACAACGGTCGTATCCCAGCAGCTTCCAGGCAGAGTATATATGGCCCACCTTTGCGATCTCAGCTCCATCTCTCTTACACGCGTCAACAGCCTCATCAAAGTTCAGCCTCTTGGGCTGAATCAAGTAATAAAAGCGTCCTGTGATGGGAACCAAAGAGTTTTAGGATTGTGGACACAGACAAACGTTATGCTCTATTTTATACTAGAATTGAATGGTTTAACTCACCTCTAAAGCTGGCTGTGAAGCAGAACACATCATAGCGGCTGTTGGACTTGTCCTGTCGGCCGTAGGTTCTCAGTCCAGCTGAGGTCCTCACGCCTCCGCAGGGCTCTCTGGGTTTGGTGATGGGATACTGCACAGTTCCGTCATTGAGCCAGCCAGCATTGCACCAATCCATCCCATTTCTCCATTCCCCATAGAGCTGCTCGAAGGAGGCGACCACAGCGTCCTGCTCCAGACACGCGGCCTCTGCATCTTGGAAGTTGAGGTTGTACCGCCCCAGACGAGGGTAGTATGGGAAAACAACCCCTGTGAAAGAAAGTGAATCTTCCCCTAAGGAAAATTTCAACTGAGTTTAACCTCAGGCTGATTTGATGAACATATTTTAGGACCACCCCACTGAACAAATAATAAAGATATTAGTAAAACCCTAAGTTTTAGTTTTCTAAGAGCCTCCCTGCTTAGTTGAAAAGATTTATGTGGTACGGTGTTAGAAAAAAAAATTAAAAGAGAAAATTACTTGCAGGGCTTGGGCTTTTCAATCTTAGATTCCATTGTTCCAAGGTTAACAATGGCTAGTTGTGCCAGCCTGTTTCATTATGCTCATGCACCTCACTTTTCCTGTGTAAAGATCCCCATTGTTTCTCTGGAGCTATGGTCTTGGCCAAGAGCACGAATTACAGGATATTACTGGAGAATGAGCAAATGATAAGTGGCAAAAACAAGTGTTGAAAAAAATGATGTTGAAATGAACAGCTCAAATGTGGCTTATGAACTGTAGAGAGTGAATTAAATATGTTCATACAGCAATAGCAATTTGTTGCATATTACAGCCAGTGCATATATGCCAATACGGAGACATGTATGGAACATATCTACTGTTGGCTTTAGTAAGTGACTTTGGATGAAAAGAGCATGCTAAATATAAATGTTACAGGTAAAATGACAACTTGCTTGACATCATGAAATAATAAAGTTACCTTGCAATTCAAGGTCCACTTCAACATTCTTGTCGTTCATGCCGTTGATGATCTCACACCTGTATGTGCCATAGTCGTTCAGATCTAGGTTTGTAATAACTAAAGTAGCATCGTTGTCATTCACCTCCAACAGGTAAACGCGGTTCTGGAAATTTCCGTAGGTTCTCTTGTGGAGCCCCATGGAGATGAGCACTTCAGTTTCTGTAGAGTCATCCTCAAGTTTGGTCCACTTGATTCTGTTTCCGAACATACTGGACTGACCTTCCAGTCCGCAGGGCAGGGTGATATTGTCACCTCTGTTGGCGTAGACCTTGATCCTTGATCCACTATCTGAAATGAAACATAATGGGATGTCTATAACAATGGTTTTAGATCAAGCCATATATTTTGTTTTAAGATTGTGAAGAAGACTACAGTAGCCACAAAATAAAGAAATGCAGTGCCACACAAATCTTAGCTGAAGAAATAATCTAATTATGATTTACTGGAATCAGATGATGTGCTTGCACACACACTGGGGAACCACAGACATAATTGTCCCATTTATGTCAAACGAAGACGAATGCTCCCTCCTTAAAGCTCAACTTTTTGCTCACAGTTGCTGGGACTATATCTCTGGTAGTGGTTGCTATGTCTGTTTGTGGTTAGGAGCATAATTGTCTCATTAAGCTCCTTAAGATGTTTCCTGATCTCTGTCAGAGTCTTGGAGGCCCCAGTCCATCACAGCTCTTGATGGGATATTTGATGGATACCAAGGAAACTGAAACCGACCCAAGAGTTCTCCTGGCTGGCTACACTTCACCATCAAAGTATCAATTACACAGCAGGCATGATTAGATTTAGCGTAAGGCACCATAGAGTCTCATTTTCCCAGCGGTTTAAACTGTCTACAGATGTGTTTTGCCAAATTATTCAAACATTTTTTTAAAGAAATTAATAATTTTGTACAGCAAGGACACAATAAATTAATCAAAGGTGACAGTAAAAACATATATAATGTTACAAAATATTTATTTCTTAAATAAATCCTGCTCTTTTGAACTTTCTATTAATCAAAAACTATATAATGTTTCCACAGCACAGACGTTTTCAACTGTGATAATAATAAGAAATGTTTCTTGAGCACAAAATCAATGTAATACAGTGATTTGAACAATCATGTGACACCGAAGTCCAGAGTAATGACGTCTGATGACTTATTCATCCCGTGAATGAATTACATTTTAAATATATTTAAAATAGACAACACTTATTTTAAACTGCAATATTATTGTGTACAGTTTTTTTGTACAGTTTTTTCTGTATTTTTGATTAAAAATGCAGCCTTGGTGAGCATAAGAATCTTCTTTGAAAATATTAAAAAATTTTACTACTCTAAATATATAATGTAAAATGTTCATGGTGTCTTAGTTCATGATATATAATGCATTAATGTTATTGTATTGAACCTTATTGTAAAGTGTTACCAAACAACAACTTTCAATGAATCCCATCATTCCATTCATAATAATCTAATGATATTCAAGTATTCTCTGATCTGAGTTCTTGATCTGAAAAGTACATTTTAGTTACAAGTTTATGTGTAGTTTCTTCAACCACATTGTCTTCCAGCCTGTGACTTCCGCAGAGCAGTTTTTAGCCTTAGGGTTTTGTGCTTCTGACCAGCATGTTCTACAACTAACCTTAACATTCAGATGCAATGTATCTGCAAAAAACCTTTCCCGTATGTTTGAAACAAACATGGGACTCATTAGCAGGCACTCAAGACTTTCTCCCTTATGCTTCAAACCACTTACCTTACCTTAGTCCCCTGTTACTTCTTACTCAGCTGGGCTGGAGCCATTCCACATATAGTAAAGTGCCCAACATGTGCTCAGAATGAATAAACATGGTTCTAACATCTGAATGTTTCATGGAGCAGAAGCCATGTTAAACTGTACTGTTTCCACATTTAATTATACAGCACATCATTCACATTATGACCAACTGATGAGAGATTATCCTCTTTTTCTTGAAGTAATTAAAACAAATCTTAGCTGAAGAAATAATCTAATTATGATTTACTGGAATCAGATGATGTGCTTGCACACACACTGGGGAACCACAGACATAATTGTCCCATTTATGTCAAACGAAGACGAATGCTCCCTCCTTAAAGCTCAACTTTTTGCTCACAGTTGCTGGGACTATATCTCTGGTAGTGGTTGCTATGTCTGTTTGTGGTTAGGAGCATAATTGTCTCATTAAGCTCCTTAAGATGTTTCCCGATCTCTGTCAGAGTCTTGGAGGCCCCAGTCCATCACAGCTCTTGATGGGATATTTGATGGATACCACCGACCCAAGAGTTCTCCTGGCTGGCTACACTTCACCATCAAAGTATCAATTACACAGCAGGCATGATTAGATTTAGCGTAAGGCACCATAGAGTCTCATTTTCCCAGCGGTTTAAACTGTCTACAGATGTGTTTTGCCAAATTATTCAAACATTTTTTTAAAGAAATTAATAATTTTGTACAGCAAGGACACAATAAATTAATCAAAGGTGACAGTAAAAACATATATAATGTTACAAAATATTTATTTCTTAAATAAATCCTGCTCTTTTGAACTTTCTATTAATCAAAAACTATATAATGTTTCCACAGCACAGACGTTTTCAACTGTGATAATAATAAGAAATGTTTCTTGAGCACAAAATCAATGTAATACAGTGATTTGAACAATCATGTGACACCGAAGTCCAGAGTAATGACGTCTGATGACTTATTCATCCCGTGAATGAATTACATTTTAAATATATTTAAAATAGACAACACTTATTTTAAACTGCAATATTATTGTGTACAGTTTTTTTGTACAGTTTTTTCTGTATTTTTGATTAAAAATGCAGCCTTGGTGAGCATAAGAATCTTCTTTGAAAATATTAAAAAATTTTACTACTCTAAATATATAATGTAAAATGTTCATGGTGTCTTAGTTCATGATATATAATGCATTAATGTTATTGTATTGAACCTTATTGTAAAGTGTTACCAAACAACAACTTTCAATGAATCCCATCATTCCATTCATAATAATCTAATGATATTCAAGTATTCTCTGATCTGAGTTCTTGATCTGAAAAGTACATTTTAGTTACAAGTTTATGTGTAGTTTCTTCAACCACATTGTCTTCCAGCCTGTGACTTCCGCAGAGCAGTTTTTAGCCTTAGGGTTTTGTGCTTCTGACCAGCATGTTCTACAACTAACCTTAACATTCAGATGCAATGTATCTGCAAAAAACCTTTCCCGTATGTTTGAAACAAACATGGGACTCATTAGCAGGCACTCAAGACTTTCTCCCTTATGCTTCAAACCACTTACCTTACCTTAGTCCCCTGTTACTTCTTACTCAGCTGGGCTGGAGCCATTCCACATATAGTAAAGTGCCCAACATGTGCTCAGAATGAATAAACATGGTTCTAACATCTGAATGTTTCATGGAGCAGAAGCCATGTTAAACTGTACTGTTTCCACATTTAATTATACAGCACATCATTCACATTATGACCAACTGATGAGAGATTATCCTCTTTTTCTTGAAGTAATTAAAACTGAGCCCTACAGTCCTTTCAATCATTAACACCACACATCTGATCCCTTTTTACACTTCACTGTGAGTCATGCACTCTTTCTCACACATTCTTTCTAATAAACTCTCACTTTGGAGACAGTGTGCCAAAGTTACAAGCTGGAATCAGAAGGAACAGATGAAAAATCTCTCAGAAAAAATTATTAAGTACATCTTTCAGTGACAGCAGCTACCAATTTTGCCAATTTATAACTCGACTTTTCAAAT
Organism: Sinocyclocheilus grahami; assembly: GCF_001515645.1. Classification (NCBI taxonomy): domain Eukaryota; kingdom Metazoa; phylum Chordata; class Actinopteri; order Cypriniformes; family Cyprinidae; genus Sinocyclocheilus; species Sinocyclocheilus grahami. The sequence continues at coordinate 334,438 of NW_015505963.1, forward strand.
TTGGTCTCCACACATCTCTTTGTTGGCAGGATACATGCAAATCATTGCTGGTGAGATTTTGAACCAATTTTGCACACCTCTCAAATATCCATCCCAAACCCACTAACCGATCATTTTCTCCATAATACCAACTCCCACCAGTCCCCATCCCCCATCTCCATGCAAGCAAACACAAGGAAGGTGTTTACTCTTGAACATCACAATGGAAGTGCTGGGGTAGTTTAAATATTTAAAAGTGCCTCTTTCCCACCCTTTAAGAACTGAACAATTTGGTTTAATAATGTAGTAATAATACAGTTTTTTTGTAATAATAAATAATTTTAAAATAATAACAAATAACAATAATAAATATATTTTTGCATAATATTAAATGGTAATTTAATATGAATCATTTAAAGAAAAGGGGCAATTTTTGTAAGAAATTAAACACACACACACACACACACACACACACACACACACACACACACATGAAATAAGGTTATATGACCCAGTCATCAGAGATATTTGTAAACTGAAACATAAAAAGAGAGGGTGCTATAAATTTACATGAATCATTCAATCAACATGGCCATTTAATGAATGCATTTGGGCTCCAATGGCATGTTGAACACATCTGCTGCATAAACAGTGAGGTTGGAGCCCTTTACAATACCAAATTATGCTTTGTGTGAGGTACACAACACTAAATGCATGAAAACACACTGATTAGGGCTTCACATCTGTGTATATAAGTGTCATATGGAATCGTTCCCTCACAGTCAGACAGTCTTGATGGCTAAACTTCACTTCCTACACGTTGCTGAACAAGCAGAGGTCAGTATGAGTTATGAGCATGAATTATTGCACACAACTGGATGGGGCTCCCTCTATCATAACCATCTTGTGTATTGACGTTTAGGATCTCTCTCTCTGTGTATGTATTATAGTCAGTTTATTTGAATGTCTCTCCTTCACTATCTCCCCTTTTCTCTCACCCATCACACACAAAGCCATCCTCTTTCTTTTTCACCCCGCCTCTGTGCCTCTGTGAATCAGGCCCATCTTGAGCAGTCTCTAAGAGCCCCAAACCATACAAAACTTTCACTCCTTTCTCCAGTACCCACCTCTTCTCCATCAGCCCCAGCCCAACCCAATTCATGCAAACCCATCACTTTACAGAACATTACCTCAGAAGGAAAATGACTGCATTCAGCAAGGGGCTCTTTACATTTTCAGGAGCTGTTAATCTTGCTGTAGCTCCTGTCAGATACATATATTCAGTAGCATCAGTGTACATTCTGAGGATTTGGCAACACTCATACAACTGCGTACTGGCAATATAAAGGTCCACTGTGTGCCTCCTCAGATACCAATATGCTCCTGACATCACTGGCCATCAGAAGCCAATCTTGCATTTACCCTTAAAGAAAGGTATTAGATCTGCACTCAGATGTGATCAGCAGAGCCACTTTTCACAGTCAGTTCGGTGACGGCTCACATTCCCCACTATCTGTCAACAACTGTTAAACAACTGCTAAATTACCTGCAGCACATGGTTTAGAGCTTATGAAAGACTGTGGTGAGCTGAATCTTTGTGGGTGTGAGTGTGCATTTGTATAGCGGGAGGAGTTTTTTAGAGATGAAGAGTGGAATATTGCATTAAAATCTGGTTCATTGTGTCTGCATCAAGTAATAGCGTAGAAGAAATTATGTTCATCCATTGGGAATCTTATTCCTCATTCTTATTAGCATCTGATGGTTTAATAAATAATACCCACTTTTTACAATTTATACTGTGCAGTTTTTCAGTATTACATTTATCTACCACACTTTCATATGCACAGATGCAGAAATGTGCATGCTGAACCATAATGATAATTAATTAATTAATTAATTCATACATTAATTTATGCATGAGGGGATCAGAAGTGGTTCTTACCTTGTGCTTCGACACGCAGACTGCTTGCAAAGACCACCAATGTCAAGGAAAACAGAGCGATCATCTTGTCTTTTTTGTTCTTTGCCTAAAGGACTTTTGACTAGAAAAGCAAAAGAACAAAAAATGGGGAAAAGAAAAAAAGCAATCAGGTAATAAATCTGGAAGGAGTATGGAAAAATACTTTCTTCCTCTTGTTGTCGATGAAGAGGTGGAGGTGTTGGTAGTTGTGCCACAAGAAAGATTGGGCTCCTCAGAGGTCCATACAAAAGGCTTATATTGAAGCCATGGCCAATTTTGGCCACTCCCCCTCCCCTTAGAGAGAGATGAAGCCCATCACCCTATGTTTTTGTGTGTGTGTGTAGACTCCCTCATTTAAGAACAGCTTCCCTTTCTGCCATGCGTGGCTCTCCGTTTAGATTTAAGGGGAGACGTGCAGACTACAATGTGTTGTTTGTGCTAGCTGCATTATATGGTTAGCAGTAATTATTTAAAAATGTCTTTAAATTCCAAAAAGTGAGCTTTAAAGACTGGAAATATTATTATTTTATCAATATGTTGATTTAAATACCGTTTAGACACTCCAAATATTGCTGGATTGCCTTTTAATAGTTATTTATACACCTTATCTAATAGTGAAGTTGTATCAGAAAACCACTTTAAATATTTCTTTCTCAACATGTAGTCTTGGCACTTCAAAGCAAATCTAATGTCTCACTGGAAACAATGGACTCCCCACTAAGAATATATTAATTCAAAACATTGAACACCATTCATATGCTCTCCAAATGTAGAATTACACAACCTCTCCACCTGCTTGTAATACATGTCTAGTGCAATGCGACTTTGCTGATTGATTTTTCACTTGCTTGTACCTGCTGTGATGTTTTCTGTCATACCTGCCAGACAGATTAATGATCAACCAAGAAATCCAACAAACACCCACCTTCCCATCTGCCCCTCTCTTCAGTTCCTCTTGAAAACTGTTCTTCACCTAGCATAACCTTCTTTTCAGATTACTTAATGGACGCTTGTATTGATAAGGTAGGGTCGTGGTAAAGATATGACCTAAACAAAAGTGTCTGGACCCTAAAAAGACCTCATTATCATTGGATAGATATGATGAGGATGTGGAAGGAGAATGTGTGGTCTGTCAGGATGTTTTCTTAGTGATGCTAATAGAGTGATGGGGAAAGGGAGTAACCTGTTCAGCGCAGATGATGTTTTAAGCCCCATCACAGTTATTTCAGCTGTGATTTACAGACTGTAGGTGAGAAAGGTATGCTCCATCCCCACAAGGCCTCGTCGTGCTGACTAAAGCTCCATCGAGTCATATGTTCTCCACCCTGAAAAAAAAGCACACATAAGACATGGGGCATTATGCCAATACCATCACAGTGACTGATTTACTCAAGAACTATGGAAAATGAGGAAGGGCCTCTGGATTGGAGCATGACTGACTGGAAATCTCACCTCAGCGAGGATGACTCATTTTCATTTATGTTTCATAAATATTTTAATTTTCACTTACGTACTAAATGGTAATAATGGGGGCCTTAAACACTTACCAATGTGTGATTACACCAGATGATGTCACGAGTTGCTTATTATTTTGCTCCAAATTATTAAAAACAAAAGAACCAATTTGCTGAAATGATCATTGTAGTTATGAAAGCTAGTGTGGGCAGTTCGTTTGTGTGCTCTTTACTGGATAATTCAGGAAATTGAGGCGATTTGACTAAAAATGTCATTTTGAATGGTTAAGTTAAATGAAAACTGGGTTTTGTTGGTAAAATTCACTGCTGAAATGTATGACTGACTAGTGTACAATGGAAAAAGAGAACAAAACATTAAAATATACTGTATATATCTTTAAAAGTCCTGTTAAAGTCAGTGAACAAAGGAATTCATGATATATGACCAATAAAAGGATTTTGTTATCTCTATTAAAGACAAAGAGTATATAGCTTAATCCTGGCCTAAATCCTTCTGCTCTATTTCATTATGAAAGTTATAGGGAGTTAAAACTATGTCTGGTTGTACTGCACAGTATGTGGCTATAAGCACACACAGTGCCCATCTGTAGCATTTATGGTACATGCAACTATACAGCATTTTCACTTACGTACTAAATGGTAATAATGGGGGCCTTAAACACTTACCAATGTGTGATTACACCAGATGATGTCACGAGTTGCTTATTATTTTGCTCCAAATGATTAAAAACAAAAGAACCAATCTGCTGAAATGATTATTGTAGTTATGAAAGCTAGTGTGGCCAGTTCGTTTGTGTGCTCTTTACTGGATAATTCAGGAAATTGAGGCGATTTGACTAAAAATGTCATTTTGAATGGTTAAGTTAAATGAAAACTGGGTTTTGTTGGTAAAATTCACTGCTGAAATGTATGACTGACTAGTGTACAATGGAAAAAGAGAACAAAACATTAAAATATACTGTATATATCTTTAAAAGTCCTGTTAAAGTCAGTGAACAAAGGAATTCATGATATATGACCAATAAAAGGATTTTGTTATCTCTATTAAAGACAAAGAGTATATAGCTTAATCCTGGCCTAAATCCTTCTGCTCTATTTCATTATGAAAGTTATAGGGAGTTAAAACTATGTCTGGTTGTACTGCACAGTATGTGGCTATAAGCACACACAGTGCCCATCTGTAGCATTTATGGTACATGCAACTATACAGTTCATTCGGGTTTATTTCAGTTTTCACCTAATTTTTACTCTTGAAATTCCCCTAATTCTGCCTAGTAGTGATTGCAACATAATAAAAACACAAGCTTTTACAGCAACACCTACCAAACAAGCCTCCCAGTGTTTAATAGATGACGCATGCTACTCACCTCACGCTGAAGAAAAAGTTCACCCAAAAATCAATTACTCACGCTCATTTGACTTCCTTTCTTTCATGAAACATAAAATGAGAAATTAATAGCAGAATGTATAAGATGCTCTTTTCCACACAATGAAAGTGAATGGCTAGGGCTATCATTTTGACTATTTTTAGTAAATACTTAAAACAAAAATTTCAATCTGTTCCTCACAGCTATCATGGGATTCAGAACATTGAGTACGAGTGGAATGAACCACTTTGACAGTGCTTTTATGATCAAGAGCATGGTCAAAATATTAACTATTAAAAAGATATAAAATATGAAAATTTTAAATTAATAATTTTTAAGGATACTTTGTGGGATATTTTACAAAAGAAAATTAACATTCTGACATAAATTACTCTATGTTCCTTCAATATTTTTAGGTTAAAAAAGCCAAATCTAAATCTGTTCATCATATAAAATAATTGTGTCTCTTCAGAAAACTTTTTTTCAAAGATTTTTTTTTTTTGTGATTTTTTTAAGCGTCAAAGTTTTGGTGGAACAGACTTTCAATGGAGGGACAGTAATCCTTCAGGTTTCTTAAATATCTTAAAAATATCTTCTTTATGTCTTATGGGTTAGGAATGACATGAGAGTGAGTAAATGATTACAGTACTTCAATTGTTGTGTGAACTAGGCCTTTAATTCAGAAACACAGGCCAAACGGAAGGTAAAAGACAACGCAAACATAGAACCAGTACACTGAATAAGAAATCCTGTTACAAAAATAAAGTCTGAAGGTTTATATTTACAGTCTCACCCCTCATGTTATTTGTGTCATTAGAATGATTAATTCTAATTTGATTGCCTGCTATACTCTATCCCCCCCCAAATGATCCCTTTTTCCCTTACAGGCATGGGTACCCTTATAGTTAAATTGCCTCTGCACAGATTAATCTTGATAAGCAATTGCAAAAGATCCCAATTTTGATATGCTGCACAGTGATTTGCAGTGGGAAACCTCCCAAAACAAACAAGGCACTCAAGTGTGTGTGTGTGTGTGTGTGTGTGTGTGTGTGTTGGCAGGGCCAGCAGTGGATGAAAATCATGTAGCTTTCCCACGTAACATACAGGGTTCCTACTGCACCAGGACAGTTATTAAATGACTCATACGTGCATGTGTTTCTGACTCAGTGAGTGAGTAAGCGTGTAAGGAAGTGTAACCAAACATATGTGTAGATACAGTGGTACTGTGTATTAAAAAGCAATGAGATAAATCTCCTCTGCCCCACCCAGGACCCTTCCCCAAACTTGCACCATTTCAGAGCCAAGTGTCTGAGTTTCTGAGCACATTAACAGCTGGCCAGAAGTTTCCATATCGCACAGATGCTCTGTGCTTTCTGCATTTGGCAGGGTGGTATAGTTCCCATCACTGTCATGCTGTTTTCTGGTCGCCTGCCATAACGGCTTTAGGAGCTCCGCCAATACAACTAAAACATGAGCAAAAAAGAGACTGCTTATGTAAAACACTGCCATACCAGGTTTGATAACATTCAACGCTTGTGGAATGAAAAAATGCTTTTAAGAAGAGTGTGCATATATGACTTCAAATGACTTAGGAATGAAATAAGATGCTGGAGTAGATGTTTTCCTGCAGCACTAAATGTCCTTTCAACAGCTACGTGGAGTTGTGACCGGTGACCCTTGAAACATGAGCTCATATGTGTTACCCATACGTCATGGTTGAAACAATAATTAGAAACACAGGCACTGCTCTCATGGGTAAGTTGTGTGACGTGCGCACGCACCTCAAAGGGCTTCACTGGCGCATGGGAGACAAAGGCCCTTTTATGATTTTCATTGCTCCAGATTTTCCTGTGACTTCAAAACACAAATAATGAGATATCAAGATTGATTACTGTTAAAATGGCTCTCTAAAGTGGATTGTATCATCAGTAAAAGCCCTCTAGAGAAGCAGGAGAACAGCACAGAAGGTGCTGACTAATTGTGGAGTGTGGGATGATGCAGTGCTCTTGTCAGCATATAAAGATCATCAGATCAGATGAGATGAAGGGAGTATCTCCTGTGATGTCAATGCAGATTCATTGAGTCCACATATGTATTTCAATTGTTGTGCTTTGACATGTCTGGCACAATTGTGTGGATATACCATCTGTGATCAATGCTTGGCATATAAGGTGATGATGGCATTGTGGGCCTTCATTTATTCCAGTTACTTGTCTCTGTGTGAGCCCAAAACCATCAACAGGGTGGCCTAGATTCAGTTTGGCTGAATAATAGAAATGTGATCCTTCAGCTGTAAAACCGCTGGGGCATTTGGGGTTATTAAACAGTTGCATTATGCCATCAAGTACAGAGCTCTTTGGTAAGAGAACAACAACAACAACAAAACTCTGTTATGACCACTCAGACTATACACAAACCTTACTAATCCAGGGGTCTTTAAACTTTTTAAGTCAAAACTCCTTGGTGGGTTGAGAGACAGGGTAGAGACCCCCTATTACATAATGTATAAAACTGTTGCATTTTGTGCAGTTACTGATTATTATATGGCCAAAAAGTAAGATATATTATTATATTATATTCTGATATATTAATATAAATCAATGATATCTTTATAGCAGACTACTTTCATAAAATACATATACATATCAGTTGTGTTTTTATCTTTATCTTAGGTTTGGAACGACATGAGGGTGAGTAATTAATAAGATAATTTTCACTTTTGGGTGAACTATCCCTTTAATGTAAGGGATATACAAAATATATAATGCAATGCAGTACAATGATGACTGAGAGATTACAAATGAACATTTCTTAAAAGCCTGATGTATCATATTTGATACATTTAAACATTATTTTATATGTGTGTGTGTGTTACACGTGTATCACTAGTCATGTGATGTTGATAATTTAGTATCAAATATGATACAGATAAGGTAAACCGATAATTGGTGGACCCCCAGAATGGTTTATCAAATGATTTTGGGTCCATTTAATGAGAAGGTGACACAGGCAAAAAAGACATGCCTTATTTTTAATGTTTTCATAAAATACAGCAAAATGAATTCATCAGAATATTCATAATCAATTTCACAGTTTTTCCCTCCTCTCTCCAATCCAGCTCTCCATCTAGGCTCTAGGAGCCTAGTGAGCAGGCTTCAATTTTTTTTTTATTTTTACTCCATGACTGGCTATAAAAACTGTTAAAGTGTAGAATATGCCATCATGCCTCTTACAACCTTTTATACCTTTAAATCATGCAATCATGTGATGCTCAGAATTTGCCATTCTGCTATTGGCAGCACTCTCTGCTAGTTCTTACTAAGTGCTTTAAGCCTGCACTGACAGCATAAGCATACCACTGTATTTCTGGGCATGACTTTAGTGACCATATTTGTTGTAGTTATGTAAGTGTTGGTGTTGAGAGTAAAAGTTGGCATGCAGTGTTTGATGTAATTGAAATAATGAGCTCATTGCCAGGCTTACGCTGTAGAGAGAGACCAGTTGAATAGACAGTGTAATTGAAGAGTAACTGTCCAGAAACATGCTATGGCAGTTGTCTGTTCTTGCACATCTTGTGTTCTTTGTGGTTTTGGTGCAACAGCCACAAAAAGAGTTGGTGAAATCAATACAGCTTTAGCCTGAATGAAAAACAGATGGGTCAAGCAAGATTTTGGAAGAAGTAGAGTAGCACTGAACTGTTATGAAAGAGTGACACTCTTTTATAATAGTTGAACAGCTTGATTATTTAAACAACAACACATTAAGTTCAAGGCTTTGACTACAGGAAATTATACTTCAAATGTATGCCTTTAAACCCTGCTATTAAAGTAGATTGATGACCAGTGCTGGAAGTGCCTAACTGTATTCAACTGCCACTACACCTGGATGCACACTTGAATAACCTATTCCCCATGCAGCCAGTTATTGAATCTCCAGGAGGATGACAGTTTTTTAATCAGTGTAGTGTATATTGCAGCTTGGAAGTGGAGCTCTCCACTCCACAATGGCTGTGTTCCCATTGCTTGTCACATCCAAGAGAAACTGGGGCACATTTCCTGATCAGCCTGAGGACTTACTTAAATGGAGTAATGCCCACATATTGCTTTCTGCACCGAGTTGCGTTTTCTTTGCCAATTGTTGCAGTACACTGACCCTCTAGATGCCACAGAGAGATCTTAATGTTCATAAAAAAGCATTGAAGCATAAAACCATTGTACAAGTAATTTCAACTGCATGTAATATAGTACCCCCCCCCCCCCCCCCCCCGCTAAAAAAACACGCACCAAACACA
>NW_015505963.1:343603-370195 GCF_001515645.1 Sinocyclocheilus grahami
GAAATTGAGCCTCCAAACATTTTATACTGTATAGTACATCAATTTTGATAATCATAAACATTTAATGACTGCAAATACTTAAAAGGATCTTCATTAAAATGTATTCTGTTTAATTTTTTGGAAGGGGTTGTGGGGGTAGATGCAAAACAAAAAAAATTAACAAATGGCACAAGTGCAAAATAACCACATTATGTGAAAACAAAATACTCACAAACACTCAAACCAAAACACTCAAAACTAAAATGTACAAACTTATCCATCTGTATTTTAATTTCTGCTCACATATGTTATATTCATTTTAATATTGCATAAAATGCTGGATGGAGACCTCATAATGAGAAAATTGTTTTTCCCCAAAATGTGCATAAAATGTACATAGTTACTTAGGATATAGTTTTAATTTGGTAAAAAGACAAACTACGGACACACATACCAAATTCATTTATAAATGCGCACACCAAAGAATATATTGTTTTCTCAACAACTTTGTAGTTTCTGGTTTGCAACTTTGCACATCAATTGATATTAATGCAAGTTGTAATCTTAGAGCAACAGTTATACGGGAAGTGCAAGTCTACAGATGTTTAAGACTTGCAATTAGTGACAATCAGCAGGGTTGTGACTTGTCAGAAGACTCAAAGCTGATTTACACCTATGTTTGACTTTTCCTGAGAGTGGCTGTTTTGATGACAACTTTAGACTTCAAATCTTTTTTCTTCACCTTTCATTTATTAGTGTATGAAATATGTTCTTCATGTTCTGTTTCATTTTCTGATCCCTCTAAAACAGTTCAAACACAAGGGCACAGATAATGGCATAGATTACATTCACCAATATTCTTCTGGATCGCCTTGAAAGGATGAAAAATGGCCCTTCAAGCCATGAAAACAGCTGCTGGTATGGCGCCAGGGGCTCACAAAGCACAAGATGATGACTAACTGACAACAGACTAGGTTCCTTCATGTCTGAAATAAGAACATGATGAACAAGACAATGCTGATGTAGGTGCCAAGGAGAACAGGAATAAAAGTCTGGTAATTGATTTAGGTTGCGGTTTCACACTAGCTGAAGCTCTCACAATCAGAAAAAGTAAATACAGCCAATTGCCTTGGTTGAGAGATAAATGATGACCTGGGATGTCAGGCTTAGGAGTGTCCTCTCGAGTTATTAGCAAGGTTGGCTAGTTTGGACTCAGAGCAAAGACTCGGGAGAAATCAACTGTTGTGAAGAAAGTAGTCACTGTTCTGTTTGGCTAATGCTATGCTGAGTAAAGAAGAATGAACAGTGGACGAATGGGAAATTGGGTGGACCAGGATGATCCAGGACCCATGAGCCCCAGCCACGTTTACAGTCACACGTGATTTTTTGCATAAATGCAGTTGTAACATTTCAAACAATCTGTTTATCTCCTGAGCCCAACTCCAGCGTCTGCCAAAGACATGGGCGGTGGTCTGTACCACCACCTGTTTTCTTCAGCTAACATCCAAACCTGTAAATTAAATCCAGGCTGCCCATTGTTCTCCTTTTGTTTCATATTGCTGTTGTGTCATTTAATTACAAGCTGAGATTCAATTGAAAGCAGTGGACAAATGTGAAACATCTGAAAAATAAAACATATGTGCACTTTTTTGCAGTGTCATAACAATAGAAGGATTTTAGAACATGAAAAATAGATCATAATGTTATTTGAGAATTATGCAATCAGAAACACATTCTGAGGTAGAGTATACTGTACAGCATGTGAAACCAAAAACCATTAGGGGAATTGCTCATTAGACAGCTGTCATCATTCATCTCATTGAGTTTGGGATTGATGCAATTAATCTCAAATCTTATATTTTCTTAAATTTTCTTCTATATTCTATATATTTACAGTATATGTATTGTCGATGTATGTGTCTATTCATCCATCCACCCATCTATCTAGCATGCTCAATAAATTTAGTGTATTCTGTTGTAATGCATTTGAAGTCTTGGAATTCAGTTTCAAAGTCTTCCTTTAAGGAATAAAAGGAACACAAATATAAAGACTATATATTCAAGTTTTAAAATGCCTCAGCAGTCATTTTTAAAAATCACAGACTACTTTAAATGTTAGAAAATCTATGGCCCAGCAGTTTATCCAATCCATTCTAACTCCCATGGATTAAAAAAACGGAAGTGCCTTGACTGTCACTATTTAGGCACTAAAGGTCATTTTTGGTGTCGCTATATAGATGAACTAGAAACTCATTTGCTATTGATCTGTGAGCACCTAACCCCTACCCTAAACCTAACAATTATAAAATACAATAACAGGCAAATAAAAGGTAAATATTGTACAGTAAAATGTATATATTGCAAAAACTGACCAAAAAAAGTATAAAATTATTGCATTCCAAGTCTTCTGAATCCATATGATTTTAATTGCTGAAAATTAGCTTACTCCATTAATGCAGTTATCTCATTTTAAGGATAAATTCAAACTTTAACCCGAGATGAGACAGTCATGAGGCACATGAGAGTCAATGGTATTTCACGAACAATGCTGATGTAACACTTTTTTTTTTCTCAATATGTTTGTGGTTTGAACATTATGGCGATAGAGACAAAGATCAAAGATGGTCTGCAATCATTTGGCCTCAGAGGATTAATATATATATATATATATGTAACCAGGTTGAAAAGTTGTTGTCACACATAAGACTGTTTTGTTACACTCTGGTTTGAATGTACTGCACATAGAGCGTGTTTCATGATCTTTCTCATTGGTTTCCCTAATGTTATGCTGGCCCTTTAAGAAACACGGCTGCAGGAGTGTTGTGAAGTGCCGCGAGAGCTGCAGATGAGGCGAGTTATCAGTGTGGGGTGAATGTTATTGAGCATTGCTGACGAACATGTCCGTGTGGGGAAGCTAACCGTTTCTCACCAAAGCGTAAGTGTTGATGATATAATTTGTATCAGTGTACTGTTAAAAGAAACCTTAATTTATGCATAATTTAATGCAAACCAGTGTTATTGAAACAGTTATGCGAACAAGCTTTACTTTGTTTAGAGGGGAGAAAAGTGCTCCATAGACCCTTTGTATTTCCGGTGCGAGTGTAAAGCATTCAAGTGAGTGTTGTTCACTTTTATTGATTGTCAAAGTGTTTATCAGTGTTTCATTGGAACGAGTGTAATGGTATTATTGTTCTAACATCATGTGTTCCAAATGTTAAGGAAAAGGTTTGCATTTTGTCCCTTTACCATCTGCAGAGGGAAATCGAGTCTGCATTGGCCGTGTTAACGTGTACATGTGCTAGAGTGGTGATGAGCTGTAAGTTTGAATAATCAAATTCATTTTGGAAGTCCTATGAGTATTCATTTACTAATGTAAGGTTGACTGAGTGTTAAATTGTGCAATAGTGTTTGTAATGTATTAAGGATACCCAAAAATGCAACTTCTAATTTCCCTTTTCATGTACTTTTTGTGTAATTTGAGTAGCCTTATTTGGTTTGACAACTTTGATTTGTTGATGGCTGTTACACTTATGTGTCTATTTGTTTTCCAGCATGAAAGGCTACTACCGTTGTCTATGTTAGCTGGTTATTGTGAAGTAATGGGGTTACACAAACCATATTTTTATACAAACAACATACAAGCCTCTCCTAAAAATGAGCACTGTTTGTATGTTAGTCGGACCTACCGTTATTGTGCAGTATCGCCAAAAGTGCCAGAAGTAAAATGTTACTACTTACCCCGCGGGTGGGGCTAGTTGTAACAGACAGAGGGTTAGTTGTAACACTTGCTGGAAGAGTCAGATTTCACAAAATCAATTGAAATTGAAATTCAGTTTAGTTTAAATTGTAGTATATTTCCTCATAGTACTCAACTCTACATAGCACAGTATGTCCATTTATTAATCTATTAAAACAATACTCTTGAGTGTAGACAAATGGATTTATTCGCAACATTAACAAACGGTTTCAATAAAAAAAATTTTTTTATTACCATAGTAGATAAAAATTTAAAACGTGTCACTCTTAAAAACAGACCTGTATATAGGCCTAGGTTTCAACTTAATGAACCGATAGGCTAACATTTCAAAATCATTTAAGTTTTTTTTCACATTTAAACATTTGATACTGTTTGACATCTTTTCACTCTGTTTCTGTAGGTATGTATAAACTTTTCAGTGTTCAGTGTTATTAAACAAATTATAAATCTAACAAATGAACAAATTGTTAATCTCACAGTAAGTGGAAACATTTTCAACATACCACTGCATGCACAACGTGTAGAAACTACTCATTACTACAACATAATGTTCATGTCCTTCGGTGCATAACTCGTGTGCCCACCCATCACAAAAAACACATTTAACCCATTTCTCTCCAGGTGCAGAGGATGTAAAATCCTCAAAACACACAAGACAGTTCTCTGAGTTACTTGCTTTACTTTGCTTTTTCCCACCAAGGCTTCTTTTCTTTTGAGCCGTTTTTTTGCTCTTTTTTTATCTCTTCCTCTGCAACAGTCTGTGATGATGGTACTTGTTGCCCTCTCTCGGGGCTTGGCAAATGCTTTTCGTGGAGGAGCCTTAGGGAAGGGCCTGACTAAAGCAGGATTGAATTCAGGAACAGAGGAGCCCTGGTGGAGAGCGGAGTGGTGAAGAGCGGAGGAGCCCTGGTGGAGAGCGGACTGGTGGAGAGCGGAGAAGCCCTGGTGGAGAGCGGAGGAGCCCTGGTGGAGAGCGGAGGAGCCCTGGTGGAGAGCGGACTGGTGAAGAACGGAGGAGCCCTGGTGGAGAACGGAGGAGTCCTGGTGGAGAGCGGACTGGTGAAGAACGGAGGAGCCCTGGTGGAGTGTGGCAGAACCTGCAGAGGATGTAGTTGGCTCTGGTCTGTCGGTTGCATATGCAGGAGCAAAGTCATTTTCTCCAAACACATCAGGGCTGTAGGGCCAGATGCCAGTGCACCTAGATAGATAGACAGATAATTTATTCATCCTGAAGTACATTAAGGATTTTTTTTTCTAATAGATAGGTACCTGAAACCTGACATGATGTTCTCAGGCGTTGCTGCCTGTGGCAACGCTTTTGCAACAATCCCAGGGAGGTCGTATATTGTGGCGTTCTGGTCAGGGTGAGCTTTCATCCAGTGGTCCAGGTGCGTGTTGACCCTCCCTTTGAAAGAGCGCAAAACTGTTCTGTCCAGGGGACAGAGCTTATGAGTGCAGTGTGGCGGAAAAGTAAGTAGAACGATGCCCCGTTCCCTACAGAAATTCATGGCTGGGACAGACAGGTGGGACACGTGATTGTCCAGTAAGAGAAGTACCTTGGAGTCCAGTGAGGGCTTTGTATGGTTGGCAAAGTGGAGGAGGAACTGCAAAAATTCCTCTGCCTGCATCCAACCAGACCCATTTGCTGCTCCAGCTGATGCAGGTGGCCCTTCATGGATGAAGTGAGAGTAAAATCGTTTGCGGGGAAAAACAAAAAATGGAGGGATCGAATTCCCCAGGGCATTAATGGCCACTGCAATGGTCACTAGCTTACCCCTTTCTCCAGAGGTCATTGCTCCAATCTGGCGTATTCCTTTTGTGGCTATTATCTTCTCAGGGGCCTGCACTGTGGTCACACCAGTTTCATCCATGTTCCATATATCATTTGGGGTAAAATTGTGCATATTGTAGACAGTGTGTAAATTGTTGAAAAAAATTCCCACAGTGTGAGCATTAAAACTAGTGGCTCTCGCCACACTGGTGGCCTGTGGTTTTCTAATCGAAAGAGATCGGTTCCTTTTGAGGAAAGCAGTGAACCAGTCTTTGCCCGCCATTTGTGTTTTAGACCAGGATTCTGGGAATGTGCAGTGGAACTGGACAGCACATTGGAATGCAAGTTTTCTGACCTGAAAAACAGGAACATAAAAAAGGGAAAATAATAATAATGTCAACTAGATTAATTGCTTTTACATACATCACACAAGGCATCCTAAAATTGCTTAATTGTGTATATCCTGTATACACACTACCAGTAAAAAGTGAAAATTTAGATTAGATAATGGGAATAAATTCTATTTAAAAAAATATTCAAATAGAAAGCAGCTATTTTAAATAGTAAAAATATTTCAAAATTTTCTTGTATTTTGGATCAAATAAATGCAGGCTTGACGAGCAGAAGAGAATTCTTTAAAAACATAAACATGAAAAATCTTTTGGTACTGGTAGTGTATATATGTATACGTACGTGTGCATGTATATAGTCTATGTATGTATTTATGTGTGCATCTATGTGTGTGTAGGCCTATTCACATATTAATTCATGTTAGGCATTCAAACAAACTGACCTACCATTTTTAACAGAAACAGGCACTTGAATGTACGAATAGAGCAATAATTCTTCTTATCTTATCCTTATTTCCTAACTTATCCTAGCTTAACCAGCTTTACCTCCTTGGGGCTCAGCCCATAACATATTGCTGCCTCATGGGTCAAATAAGCAACTAGCTGCTCCTCTTGCTCTGATGTGAAGACCTTTCTGTGTGGCCAGTAGCCCACTGGAGGTAGTGGTGAATTTTTACCCTGATGCTGCTCCTGCAGTTTTCGTTTACGAACGACAAAGCGGTGTAGAGTTACATGGCAGATGCCGTAAGTATTTGCCACACTCCGTACGGACCTGCCTCTCCACCTCCCTGGCTGCTAAACTCAAAACTTCCCTAGTCACTCCCCTAGTTGTGGACCTTCTACGATTTCTCACCCTGTGAACAAAAGAAATGCAACAAGTGTTTGTACAAACTATTTAACCTCCTGAGACCTGGGAAGAATTTTTTAGGGAAAAAAAAAAATCGTTTTTTTTTCATGTCATTACATTGATCAGAGCATTTTTAAAAAAAATTAAACTTTTTTTTTAATAGGCATATTAATGTGTTTTTGGGGCAACATGTAATGAAAAAATAAGTGTAATTATGGGAGTAATAATTGACAAGATTTTCATAATAAATATTTAATAGAATATTGAAATATAATTTATTTCCCTATTCATTTGTTGTGTCTCCCAAAATGTGTAATAAACATGCTTTCAGTCCTCATATGAGGACATGTATGTAATCAACCTCCTGTTTCATAACAGGTCATA
Source organism: Sinocyclocheilus grahami (assembly GCF_001515645.1). NCBI lineage: Eukaryota > Metazoa > Chordata > Actinopteri > Cypriniformes > Cyprinidae > Sinocyclocheilus > Sinocyclocheilus grahami. The sequence goes on from NW_015505963.1 coordinate 350,692, forward strand.
TTTTGATTTGAAACCCCATAACATTTTCCTGAGATGTTGATTTACGACACAGTTTAAAAATTAGATCGTTTTTTTTTCATGTCATTACATTGATCAGAGCATTAAAAAAAAAAGTTAAACTTTTTTTTTTAATAGGCCTATTAATGTGTTTTTGGGGCAACATGTAATGAAAAAATAAGTGTAATTATGGGAGTAATAATTGACAAGATTTTCATAATAAATATTTAATAGAATATTGAAATATAATTTATTTCCCTATTCATTTGTTGTGTCTCCCAAAATGTGTAATAAACATGCTTTCAGTCCTCATATGAGGACATGTATGTAATCAACCTCCTGTTTCATAACAGGTCATATTTTGATTTGAAACCCCATAACATTTTCCTGAGATGTTGATTTACGACACAGTTTAAAAATTAGACTGGTTTAAATGATAATTACAAAATATTATCAAGTGTCACTAAATAAATATCAGACATTTTTGAAGACCAAGGAGAGGGAGTGGTCATAGTGAAACATCCAAACATTTAGTATCTCTGAAAAGCCCTGAATGTGCTCTGTACAGGACATCCAGACTTAAAACTGTGGCATGTATAGTCTCAGAGAAATACACTAAAATATAATGTCCTCATATGAGGACGCAGGGTATAATAATGCATTATTTCAGATACATGTACAATCCAACATTTCCGATTATTGATGTAACCTACGCAATGTGCGGCTTAGTTGTAACACCGTGTTACAACTAACCCCGCTGTGTCGTGTTTACCTCAGGACCGGCTAGCAGTCACTATGTGTTTTTCACATCTTTCAAAATGGTACCATCTTTTAGCCAAGAAGATGGTATTCACAACAGTATAAGATTGGACTAACATACTTTCACACATTCTTCGAAAATCGAAAAACAACTACTATACCAAAAAATACTTACATGCTGCCAAAAGAGTTTCTCCTGTGGTTCTCATCCAAACTTTGCTGAACTTTCTCGAAAGATGGCGGGAAGACGTGCGCAATCACTGTGGTGAAAAGCCCGGAAGTACGTCATGTTTAACCCTGTGCAACTATCTAAAAAGTCCGTGTTACTATTTACCCTGCGTTACTTTGTGCCCCGCGCTCCCCTACATGTGCTAGAGTGGTGATGAGCTGTAAGTTTGAATAATCAAATTCATTTTGGAAGTCCTATGAGTATTCATTTACTAATGTAAGGTTGACTGAGTGTTAAATTGTGCAATAGTGTTCGTAATGTATTAAGGATACCCAAAAATGCAACTTCTAATTTCCCTTTTCATGTACTTTTTGTGTAATTTGAGTAGCCTTATTTGGTTTGACAACTTTGATTTGTTGATGGCTGTTACACTTATGTGTCTATTTGTTTTCCAGCATGAAAGGCTACTACCGTTGTCTATGTTAGCTGGTTATTGTGAATGTGGGGAAAAAGATGCAAACTCATTTTGTTGTGAGATCAAACTTTATTGTTCTCAATGGCTGTATTTAAGTTGTAATATTTCTGTCCCGATCCCCCAAAATTTGCATACTTAATGCTGCGCTGTTCCAAGTGCAGTCTGGAATAAAAGGCCCATTTAATTTTTGACTGTAGTTCAATCTGGCTGTTATGTTGAATCTGGGTTGGGTTTGATGCTCAAAAATGCTTAAATAGTGTAACAAATTAAATTACTGTGGCTGCATGTTTAAATTGAAAATCATACCCCAACATATCATAAAGGCAAAAAAATATGTCTTTGACGGCAAAGGTTTCTCATCGAAAGCAATGGAGTTCCTAGTTTGTCCGTATAGTGACACCTGGTACCTTTAGCATCTCACCATGCTTCAGTTTTTGATGCCTTGGGGGTAGGAATGGATTGTTCCCCTTCAGGAACTCGAGCTGCTTCGAGAAAAGCTTTGGGAATACCCCTACGTGACCGCGTTCTGAAGCACATGTAAAATCAGTCCAATGGAGCAGCGAGACTTCATGAGCGGGGTGACGTGAGCAACCAGGAAGTATAAAAGCGCATCCGGCAGAGTGCAAGTTAGCTTCTGCTCTTCAGTAGCGCTCTGTGTGTGTGTGTCAGTCCTATTTACTGTTGCCTGTCAGTCCACAAGTATTCAAAATGTCAAAGTCAAAGTCGAAATCTATGGCGAGCGAACGGCACTACAGACGTTGTGTTCCTCACTGCCTACAATATCTGGCAGCGGTGAGCAGGGGATACACACGATCTGTGTGTTGTTTGTTTAGGAGCAGAACATGCATGGTCAGCTCTCGTGGGGGCTGATTGTCATGACTGCGAGTTGCTCTCGCTGCGTGTGCTCCGCTCTCGCCTGGCCGTGTTTGATGCCAGGCTCGCGATCCCGCTGGCAGCGGTCCCGCTGTTGCCAAGGCACAGCATAGACTGTTGTCATGGGGATCGCAGTTGGATTTAGCGGAGGGATCCGAGATGGGCTCATCCTTTTCTCGGTCCTCACCCGCTATATCCACGGCTCCCTCTCAGCCCACACTGTGGTTTCTTCCCCCCGAAGAGAGAGCCAGACACTTCATCTATCTTCCTCTGTGATGGTGGATGTGATGAGTGTCGAGACAGAGGATACTGTGGACTCGCCACCACAGTCCCTCGCGTATGAGGAGCTCGTGGAGGATGTGACTCGTGCTGTAGCCAAATTAAATATCGATTGGCCAGCCGAGAAACAGGACGCTCTTCCTAAGAGTAAATTAGATGACCGTTTCCTGAGATCCAGATCACAGCTTTCACAGCTTTTGTGTTACAAGCATACCAGGCTGACCTGCTCAGGGACCTGGATGACAGGGAGGAGGAGGAATCCGACGTAGTAGCCGAACTGCGTCGGGCCACAGATTTGTCCCTCCATGCCACCAAAGAAAGGGCCAGAGCTATCGGCTGTTCAATGGCAGCTATGGTGGCCACGGAACGGCATCTGTGGTTGAATCTGTCCGAAATGCAAGATAAGGATAGATTCTTCCTCCTAGACGCCCCACTCTCGCCCTCTGGCCTTTTCGGCGATGCAGTCAACACTGTCGTCGATAGGTTTCAGGAGGCGAGGAAGCAAGCGGCGGCGTTCCAACTTTTCCTCCCTCGTCGCTCCCAGGCCCATGGTGCTGCTGAGCGGGAGCAGCCCCAGCCGTCAAGCTCCTCATATCGCCAGTCTCAAAAACAGAGTGTTGCAACCCGCACCCCTCCACAGGAAGATCGGGGGTTGGGGCGACGCTCTCAGTCGGGGTCTTCTAGACCGAAAACGGATCTACGGACCATTATCTTGTCTAAGAGGACCTCGACTAAGTGGTCCTGATGCCACCATTGTCAGGTCCCTGAGGGCAGCCCCACCTGGGGAGGAAAGAATAACACCTCAGTATACGGTGCCCGATCCTCCTCAGTGCCCTCTCAGAGATGTTCTGATACCCCTGCCACCCTCGGTGCTTCAGGGCTCACTGAGCTCCGACGAGCGAAAATCCCAGCTGCCGTCCGGTGACGGTACGGCACGGGAGAGCTCGTCCCCTCAAGTGAGGGTGCTACAGCAGTCAGGTCGGTTGTTCCCTGCCGATCATCCGCTTCAGGGCACCAAACTGGCTCCTCTAATAACACCAGAGGCCAGCCTCAAGAGGCTGGTTCCCTTAGTAGATTTTTTGGCAGCGTGGAAACTTCTACCAAACGTCTCAAAATGGGTTGCACAGATTGTAGAGAAAGGCTACAGAATTCTCGTCCGCCTCGTTTCAACAGGGTCATTCCCACACTAGTGGGCCCCGAGCAGGCTCTGGTAATGGAACAAGAGGTAGATACTCTCTTGAGCAAGGGGGCAATAGAACGTGTTCCTCCTCTCGTCCGGGTTCTACAACCGTTACTTCATCGTTCCGAAGAAGAATGTGGGGGTTGCGTCCAATCTTAGATCTCCGTCTTCTGAACAGCGCTATCAAATGGCTTCGGTTCAAGATGCTCACTATCAAGCAGATAGTATCTCAAATCCAGTCCGAGGACTGGTTTGTTACGATAGATCTCAAAGACGCTTATTTCCATGTTTCCATCCTTCCTCAACATTGGAAGTTCCTGAGGTTTGCTTTCGGGGGCGAAGCATACTAATATCGAGTTCTTCCCTTTGGCCTGTCACTCTCTTGCACTTTCACGAAGTGTGTGGATGCTGCTCTGGCTCCTCTGCGACTCCAGGGCATCCTCATACTCCATTACATAGACGATTGGTTGATACTAGCTCGATCGGAGCAGATGGCGGCTCGACATCAAGATGTCGTCCTCGCCCATATGAGAGAGCTGGGGTTAAGACTAAATGCCAAGAAGAGTGTGCTTTCTCTACTACAGAGAACCACTTATTTAGGCATGGTGTGGGATTCGACCACGACGCAGGCACGTTTGTCTCCTGCTCATATCGAGTCAATCCTCACGACAGTCAAGAGAGTAAGAGAAGGCCAGTCATTCACTATCAAACAGTTTCAAAGACTGTTGGGTCTGATGGTAGCGGCATCAAATGTGATACCTTTTGGCCTGCTGTACATGAAATTCTTGCAGTGGTAGCTCAGGACAAAGGGATTTTCCCCAAGGGGGAATCCACTTTGCATGACCAAGGTCATGCAGCGATGCTTACGTGCCTTGGACATGTGGAAGACACGTTGGTTCCTGGTTCAAGGCCCGATGTTAGGGGCTCCTTGTCGTCGTGTAACGCTAACAACAGATGCCTCTTTCACGGGCTGGGGGGCGGTCATGAGTGGCCACTCTGCCTAGGGTCTGTGGGAAGGCCATCATCTAACTTGGCACATCAACTGCCTGGAGATGCTGGCCATGTTTCGAGCTCTGAGACACTTCCTTCCAGACCTAAGGGGGCATCATGTGCTTGTCCGCACAGACAACACATCGGTGGTCTCCTACATCAATCGGCAAGGGGGTCTGCGTTTGCGCCCCTTGTACAAGCTAGCGTGCCAGATCCTTCTGTGGCCTCAAGGGAAAGCTCCTCTCACTAAGAGCAGTCTACATCCCTGGGTATCTCAATCAGGGGGCAGACATCCTGTCGAGGCAGGGGCTGAGGCCCGGGGGATGGAGATTCCACCCCGAGGTGGTGGAGCTCCTTTGGAGGGAGTTTGGCCAGGCGGAAGTGGATCTATTTGCGTCGCAAGAAACGACACACTGTCCGCTCTGGTTCTACCTCACGCATCCAGCTCCACTGGTGCAGAGGTGGCTGAGGCTTCGTCTGCACACTTTTCCCCCGATCGTTTCCCCCCTGGGAGTTCTGGAGAGAGTACGCTGGGACGGGGTCTGTCTGCTGTAAGTAGCCCCATTCTGGCCAGCCCGAGTATGGTTCTTGCACCTGGTGTCCCTCATCGACGGCTCTCCACTGGAGATTCCGATCAGGAGAGACCTCCACTCTCAGTCGGGGGGCACCATTTTCACCCCCGCCTGGAGTTGTGGAAGCTGTGGGCATGGCCCCTGAGGGGGCACAGCTCCTAGCATCTGGTCTCTCAAATGAGGTTGTTGAGACTATACTCCAGTCCAGAGCTCCCGCCACTAGGAAACAGTATGCCTTGAAGTGGAAGCTTTTAACTTCATGGTGCGGACAGCGACTGCAAGACCCAGTCAACTGCCCAATTGGTACAATTCTGGAGTTTCTGCAGGAATGATTTTCCGCAGGGTTATCTCTCTCCACTCTGAAGGTAAATGTGGTAGCCTTAGCTGCTTACCACGCCCTTCTGGGTGGTCAATCATTGGGAAGACACCCACTTGTCACTCATTTCCTCCATAGCCCCCTGCGGCTGAGGCCAGTACAGCACACTAAGGTGCCCTCATGGGACCTGGCTGTGGTTCTGGAGGGCTTATGCAATGCTCCCTTTGAACCCATAAAAGAAGTTCCAGTCAAGTTTCTCACGCTCAAGACTATTTTTTTCCTCGCTATTTCCTCACTTAAAAGGATCGGGGACCTTCAGGCACTTTCTGTTTCATGCCTGGAATTTGCTCCAGGCATGGTTAGGGCACTCCTTTACCCGAGGGTCGGGTATGTCCCTAAGGTGCCCACTTCTTTGCCAGGTCCCATAGTACTTCAGGCATTCTGTCCTCCTCCATTCCAGGAAGTAGGTCAAGAAAGGCTTAATCTGCTCTGTCCAGTTCGAGCACTGGATACTTACGCACACAGTGCTGCCCTGTGGCGTAAGGCAGATCAGCTGTTTGCTTGCTTTTTGTCGCTACTTTGATGAAGTAGTGCCTGGAGGGATGCAGGGAGTTTGGCAAAGAGATGCAGCTCAAGCTCCTGAAGGTGAACGTCTCCAGGTTACGTATGTAACCATGGTTCCCCAAGGGAACGAGACGCTGCATCTCTTTGCATCTCTGCCTGCATCCCTGCAGGCGCTACTTCATCAAAGCTAACTTGCCCTCTGCCGGATGCGCTTTTATACTTCCTGCTTGCTCAGCGTCACCCCGCTCATGACGTCTCGCTGCTCCATTGGACTGATTTTACACGTGCTTCAGAATGCGGTCCCGCAGGGACATTCCCAAAGCGTTTCTCGATGCAGCGTCTCATTCCCTCGGGAACCATGGTTACATACTGTACATAACCTGGAGACGTTTTATCAGTCATTAGCACCTACAATGAAGCTAGAAAAATAAGTACAATAAATAAGCACAATTAAATGAAAATTAATTTAGAATTATGTCTGACTTCTTCAAAATATCCACACCAGATGTCCACAAATGAGGCAGAACAGATTGGGAAATGGATACGTTTAATACAAATTGTCTCTTTATGAGAAAGAAGAACAAGAGGTCTCACCAGAATCAGAACATAAATAGAGACGCTAGCCATGACAAATAAAGCAGACACTATTTGGGCTGTGAAAAAGCTTTCAAAAAGGCAATATGAATCAAAGCCAAATACTTTATTAAAAACTCCAGGTGATAATAGCTATGTTCAGCCAGACATGAAAGTTATTTGTAAAGATATTGTATTGGTAACTACACAAAATAATGCATCCTAGGTCCTTTCAATCTAATTAACCACAGAAGCATGGGGTCTTCACAAATACTCCTTGTGGATCCTTCTCTTATTTAGTCTCCTTCACCTCTAAAAAAAGCATTTTTTAAAGTCAAGTCACCCTAGGTTGTGTGTCATTGCAAACTCAAACAGCCTCTCTAAATCAGTGGTCTGATAATTACACACAGACGTGTGGATATGTATACAGAAAGCTATAGGCAACACGGGCTCAGTGAATATGACCAAGCTCCTTTTCAAGCTTAAAAGCCATGTGGGCACCACTGCAAACACAAACAACTGTTTCCAAATTTTTTTTTGTGTGTGTTGGAGTTAGACAAAGACTTAGAAAGGATTAAAACCATTCCCATAATGGCAGTTCTACGCTTGCCTCAGCTCATTACAATTTTATAGCCAGACCGGACCTTTTCCTGGCAAGTGAAGTATATGCATTAGACCTTTTCCTGGCATCTCAATGGCATCTACAAAAGAGCTCAGGGCCCTCATGTGTATTTGGATGGGTTCAGGAGGATGTACTACCAAAACAGCACCTATTGTTTTAGAGGGTAACTTATCCACCCACTGATGTAGATGCCTGTGATTTTAAAACCATTCAAAACTGTTTTTTTCGAACTGCAAGGAGCCAAACTGCTCTCACTGTACCCTTAACCCTTCTAGAGCAACAAAGGTTTGACAACCTCTAAACAAAAAAGTTCAGTTTACACAACAATCTATTAGACTCCTCATTCTTTCATCATCCTCACTAGGCCACAAAGCTCCACACAGGAGATGAAGTTAAACACAGCAGGGGCATGGCTGAGACCACCCCAAAATCTTGAAGAGATTCAGAAGAGCGCCATAAGGGTATACCCACCCTACAACTCCCTTAGGTCCAGGAGTCGGTGTTGTGGGACACACCACAGCTGTCGAATCACATCTGGACGCAGTTGAAGACACCACTGCCAAGAGCTGTGAGGACATTTGCATTTTATTATGAAGTACGATGACGTGGTGATTAGTAGTTTTTGATGTGTGACTCTAAAGACGATAACATTTCAATCATTATTACTATACCATCCCTTAAAACACTATGCCAATTGTCTACCTCAGAATTTCAATGGCATTTGTGTATGAACACATGGCTTATTGTAAAACACTGCTAAAGCTTTGCACTCAGACTGTGCATATTAGCATACTAGTAAAAGACGCGCATTGTTTCAGACTAATAATATATGTCTTTGACCTTAAATTTCGTCCATCAGCAAGCGATGAAAACTCGAGGCCTCAATTTTGATTTATGACATGATACGCTTCCTTCCGCTAGTCTTACATTGCACCCTTCAGTGCTGACTGTCCCTCCTGCTCTTTGACTCCCTTTGTCAAGCAGCTGAGGGACAAACCCATGATCTGAGGAAGCTGGTTTAAATCAGCTCTGGCCTGACTGCCTGATTGTGCTGCCATTACAACAGCCCACAGCTGCCTCCCCTCTCCATGTCCTGTTCCCATCTAACCAGGAGTCCTGGACGGCCACGTGCAAATAATTTCCACATGTACAGTGCAGAGGGAGGGCAGTGGGAAACAAGGAGAGGCCGTGAGGGGGTCGTCTTTGGAGCCAGGGTGCCTTTATATGAAAGCCCTTTCATCAGTCTTGTATAATGAACCATGCTCCAGTCGGCTGTTGGGTCTCTATGACAGGGTTACTTCATGGAACCTATTACTTACGTGTCCCATATGTACAACGCACTCCATGTCATGCGAGGCAAACGAATGTAAGCAGGTTGTGCATACTGAAATGCTCAGTGTCTACTTTGCCAAACCTGAGTTGTTCGCTTTGGCCGTAGAGTCTATTTTACCCCTCCCAGCAAGCTAATAAAACTCATTGGCAACTGGAGATTCGCTTGTCTTTCATCCATTGTCTGTTTTCCCACCAGCAGGCCACAAAGAGATTACTGAAGTAAAAATTTGAATAAAAAAAAAAAAATCGTATGGCTGCACTATTAAAGAGTTACTGATAAAATACTGCCAGGAAGAAAAAAGAGAAAGGGGGAGAAGAAGGGGGAAATTTAATGGGGTTAAGAGAGAGGAAGGAAAATCCACTAAAGCCCCCTTTGTGTATCAACATGCTATGCTGGGCCTCTTTCAGTAAGACAAAACAAACCCGACATGTTTTACAGATCCTTGCTAGTCTATGGGGAAAATGTCAAAAGCAATACGACAAGAAATCCAGTGCATGTTGACATAAAGACCTACAGAGCGTAATTTGATTTGAAAATTGATTTAGTGAATCTCTAAATGTCTTAAAGCCTCAAATTTTGACATTGCAGCCATCAAGTTTAGCTTCTGTAATGAATTCATCTTGTCCATATCTTTTATACAACATTTCAAGTATGCTTCTTACCTATGTATCAGTGTATCAATGCATAATGCATGCATACTTTTTTTATTAATATTTTGTGTCAGGAATCTCCGAATCTTATATTCCAGCTCAGTTGCTGGATTGTAAAAATGAATGAATAAATGAGGATGAAATTTGGATTGAGATAGAAATTGCAATTTACAGTCATAAGATTAATTTAAGGGAGGTAAACATTTAATTATGTTTGATTTGTCTCACAAATCTATTGCGCTTATGCAGTTCTACTGTTGTGCAATTCCATTGTAATTGTAATTCAGGTTATTCTTCTTCCTGTCTTTCCAATTCAACATCCTGGTGGATGTGCCCAGTTTAAAGGGATAGTTCACCCAAAGGTCAAAATTCTGTCATAAATTAGATGATGCTTTATCATTAAAGAAGATATTTTGAGAAATTTCCTCTTTTTTTGTTTATACAATGGAAGCAAAGTAAATGGTTTCATTACCAACAATCTTAAAATATCTTCACATGTTCCACATAAAAAAGTCAGTCATACTGACAGAATACAGAATATTCTGCCTTTTTAATTCAAATTTAAAAATATGAATTGGAGCCAATTGTGAATTTTGCCCAATCCTGTTATGGAAACACAATGCAAACACGTGCACCTCAACACCAGTGCAGAAGTGTCTAGACATCCCTCTTCCGCTGCTCTGATCCAAACAAAGAGACCTCAGTGAGGTTGGCCAGAAAACCATACCATGATCTCAAATCTCCATAACAGTTGGATATCAGCCATTCTTTAACTTCAGCCAATGTATTTATTTTTCTTCTTTTCCCAAGTTGCTTCCTACTAAGAATGCTAAGTAACCTGAATCTGCCTAATACTTTGACATGTGCAGTTTGTCTTGTTCCCGTCCCCCACATATCTCATCTGACTAGTTCTCTCCCACTATGTGAATTTCCCACTACATTTCTGATTATTCAAAAAAAAGTTTCAAAGCCTCCTGAGTGCACATGTTCCCACATCTAAACCTTGTGTTGCAAAAGCAGCAATTTCTGCTGTGAAACTTAAGATGACTTGCAGGCGATAGTTTTCATTCAAATAAGTAAAAAACGTAAAGTAATGGTTTCCTGATTTCATAAACATTGAGCTGAAAAGAGCATTTGTCAGAGTGTGAGACCTCCAGTCCAGGCATATATTATCACCCTGCATTACAATTGACTCAATATAGCCACAAGTGAAAATCATTGCGATCAAAGCAGACTGGAAAAGTAAAAAAAATAGCGCAATTGCAAAATGAGTGGATGTAGTGTTGGTGGTAAATGTCAGCTTCCTTGATCACAGTGGCACAGCCATGTGGATTTTCTTACTCCCCACCACCATAATTTCAGCACAATTGAAATTTCATCGCTGACAATGGTCCGGGGGCCTCATTTATAAAATGCTGTGCAGAAACCATCTTAAAATTGATTTTAGATCATCTCTCAAATATGCATATGTGTGATTCATAAAATGAACGTACTTACAGAAAACGCATGCACGCGTCTCTTTCAGATGTGAAATCTATGAATCACTAATGATCTTGAACTTGCGGGAAAATGAATGGTTTCAGCTCTCTGCTTGTAAAAGACTCCTAATTAATGTCATTAACATGTAAAAGATCACCAGTCATCATCCAAATTCTTTCATTTAGAACAGCTTACATTTCCAAAAACCTGCAGTACTCGAACAAGAAAAAGTGCGTACGTCTGCTCAGACCTTGACGTGACGCTAAGCACTTTTCCACGCCAGACAGTTAAAAGACAGTTTTTACGAATACAAGCGTTGACGAGGATTTAAGCGTACGCACATTCTAAGATCAAATCTGAGCATACGCACGCTTTATAAATGAGGCCCCTGGTGTCCAAGTGTACAAAGCTTTGTGATAAAAAAAAAACATCGTTATATCTATCTCTAGATGATATACACCAAATGTTATGCAAAACAGATACATGGCATAAGAGGAGTTCAAAAAAAGTAGGTTGCATAGAAAGTAATTTGGTTGAAACGAAAAAAGTTGTCAAAAGTTTTATATGGAGATGGAAATTCGATTCAAGGCCAGAGAAAGATTCAAAATAAAACTACAAACTTCAAAAATATAGTTCCACATTTATAAAGGGGGAAAAACTATATTTTCTTATTTTAGCTCCACCTAGTGTCTAATGGTTGTTTTTGTGCACGTATGAGTAGTGGGTTTAATTAGGGAAACATCTTAGTTTGAGGTCTCAGTGTTTTTCAGTCTCAGATGGTCTGCATGAAAATAATGAACAAAATCAGAACAAACACAACAATGTTCCAGCAGCTTCATTGATGTGATAGTCATTTCCATTCCGGACATTGTGCGCAGTTATAAGACCTCAGAGAGCTACACTGTCCAGCATGCAATTGTATAACCTCTCAGGGAGTCCCTCTAGATTTCCAGTCTATTCTGCTCTTAGTGCTCATGTACAGAAAATATCTGCCTCTACTTTAAAAAGAAAGAATGGCTCAATAATGTTAAAGAGAAATGTGTAATTAAAATGATTTATATTATTTTGTTAGCTAACTGAGAGAAAGTAGATATATCTGCCATTTTGAAAATTATGACATTTGATTCTAAACTATGGTCACCAAAGTCTATAAATGAAATTGAAAGTCTGTCTCAGAACTGAAATGTTTTTACAGCATTTTTGTGTTTTTTTCCCCATGTCTTCACAGTGGCAATTACTCTGTCAAGTCTAAACTTTCAGCTTTTGATGCAGAATAAAACAAGAGTCAAGAAACTCAGTGGAGGTAACTCTAACTAAATGTATGCCAGACATAAGATTTTTCTACACGAGACTGAACCAAACTCAGCAAATTCTGGTTTGGGCATACAAGTACAGAGAGAAAGAAAGAAGAAGAAGAAGAAAAAAAAAAAAACAGTGCCTCATTGTTTGTCAGAGAGACATTTGGAATCACTTAAGTGAGTGTGTGTGTGTGTGTGTATGTCTTTAGATACACTGAAGACAGTCAGAGGCAACATTTGCAGTAACAATTACATTACCATTGGTGCAATAAATGTGTTTGTTTTTAATTCAAAAACATAAAACAAAATCAAAATGTCTGAACAAAAATTCCATAAAGCCTACATTTTTCAGACATTCTTTCTTACAGAATAACGAGTATATAGTAATACATGGGCTTTTGAATAGGCCTATAAACATGAAGTGAATGAAGTCCTTGACCAAATTAACCACTCTCTAAAAGTCTAACACCCTTTTCCATACTTCAATTTTTTTTTTTTCGATTGTTATCTTATACTGCATTATATGTTTGTGTCTTTAAACAAGATGTCACATTCTTGTCAGCGCAATTTACAAGCACCATATTTCCATAAATCGTTTCTCTCAAAAGTATTAAACCCCCATTGCATTCTCACATTTTCCAACTGTATCCATTTGACCTCTGGAAAATGGAGATGGATTTACTCAATTAAACGGTAAGCCCCGTGTATCCGATAAACCCAGCAAACAGCAGAGGCTTGGAAACAGTCATGCTGTATACACTCTTAATGGCATTGTTCCATATGCACAGTTTTTTGTCTATGTACAGCACGTCTCTTTAGGGAGCTCACTAGGTCTTGAGACACAGCCAATATGCTCACATCCCTCCACACATTGTTAGTGAATCCCATCCAGCTGTACTTTACGCCGTGGGCCATTTATCAGTTGGCCACACCATCCGGTCTTAGCGTCACTAAGCCCTCACGCCCTTTAGTTATTTTTTTTTCCCATTGCAGAAAAGATGATCCATTACTGTAACACCAACGGTTGAGGAAGATGTCATCATCTTTCAGCAGCTTTATCTAGTCATAAACGTACACGCATGGAGAACACTTGTCCCATCCTGGTGCTGCTCTTTGTTTTATCACAGCACAACCCTGTAAGTAGCAATAATATTCTTGCATAAATTCATACAATTATCACAAACTTCGTTCATCCATAGACCATCTAAAGTATAAACACTGTTTAATGTTTTTCAAAAACATTAGAATCTATACTTTATTCTGTAAATTCAGACCTATCACATCACAAAAAAATTAAAATGATCATTTACTCACCGTCATGTTGTTTCAGCCCTGTATGAGTTTCTTTCTTCTGCTAAACACAAAATGTATGTGGGTAACCAACCATAGTTGACAGTAGCCATTGACTTCCATAGTATTTTTCTATACTATGGAAGTCAATGGCTACCGTCAACTGCTTGGTTACCCACATTCTTCAAAATAGCATCTTTTGTGTTCAGCAAAAGAAAGACATTCTCACAGGTATATAAGTGGAGAGAGAATAAATGTGAACCTGGACCACAAAACCAGTCATAAGGGTTAATTTCTCGAAATAGAGATTTATACATCTGAAAGCTGAATAAATAAGCTTTCCATTTATGTATGGTTTGTTAGGATAGGACAATATTTACCCGAGATACAACTATTTAAAAATCTGGAATCTGTTGGTAAAAATACTGAGAAAATCGCCTTTAAAGTTGTTCAAATGAAGTTCTTAGCAATGCATATTACTAATCAAAAATTACGTTTTGATATATTTACGGTAGGAAATTTACAAAATATCTTCATGGAACATGATCTTTACTTAATATTCTAATGATTTTTGGCATAAAAGAAAAATCTATAATTTTGTTATAGTAACAATGTTTTTTTGGCTATTGCTAAAAATATATCCCATCGACTTAAGACCAGGTTCACAGGGTCACAAATGTGTTATACAGATTAAGTACAGTACAATGTACAAGCTGGTAAAGTTGTACTCAGTCCCCTGAGAAGCCAGGCATAGGGTAGCTGTATGTATTTTTTTCTTTTAAAACCACCAGTTTTTATTTTCATGGTTTAATTTCAGCGGTCCCCTTAAGAAAAATGATCAAGCAACCATTTTTATTATGTTTGGATCACTTGAGATGGAATGACCCACTTCATTTGAAGAATAATGAAAAAACCTCCTATCCATTTTGTGCAAGATTAATATATGGGTAGTGGGCATTATACATGTACAAATTATGCAAATGCCAGTACATTCACATACAATTTTAATTAGCTGTTACTTTATTGGAATTTGTACAGGATTGAGTATTCAAAATTATTCTTGTCTTTCTATCATTGCAAAATCCTACTCTAAATGTTTTTCTTTCCCCTAAAAAAACTGTAGTTGTAAGCAGCTAATCTATGGCTGTTGACCTAGTGTGAAGTTCTCCCTGGGGAAGATTGTTCATTTGCCCTTTCGAGTCATAATTTAGGATACATATCTCAAATTTTGTCCCTCCCTGGGTACTAAAGCAAGGTTTAGGGTCACATTTAGGTTAGCATTGAAAAAGTGCCGTCTTTTCTGTCCATAAATACTTCCATGAACCGACACTCAAAATTAGTCCATAAATAATTGCTCCATTAATTAGATTATTTAATTCAAATATGTTCAGTGCTTAAGAATATCACCCTAATAGCTCACATTGACTTGGTGTTTAAAAAAGGGAAGATGAAAGTAAAAAGATTTGATACTTGAAAGGTACTCAGCAGATGTGCTAGAGTTCTTCTCCATTGGGACGTCTCAATCAACATTAGAAGTTTAAAAGACTAGAGCGCATCTAAGAATAGCTTCACTCTGAAAGCCCTCATTTGTGTTTTCTGATAACTATGTAAAGGGGAGGGCTGGGGTCCATTGGAGCATGAGGGTTTGTTCTCAGACAGGAAACTGATTGATCACTGGCTCTAATAATACCAGAACTTCATCTAAATGTTTAAAGTGATGAGTCACGAACAGCTACAAAGACATCCAGCACTCACAGAGCGGTCATGTTTTATCAGCCTAAGATGTTCCCATAACAGTTTGAAGGCCCATTCTTTGAAGAGGACAATCGACTGTACCTATAGATGGATTGGGGAAAGAATTTTAAGTGAAACACATTCAGCCTTTCCTTTCTGAGCATGATGTACAAATCCTTGACAAGGCTCTTGACATCTCAAGACAAGACTAGGCTGCACCTACAGACAAGAGATAAAAAAAGTTTGTTAGATAAATAGGAATGTAGGGTGTGGAAGAAGCAGTGTCAATTTTTACATTAACTAGGCACACATGTATTGAATTGGAATTCAAAAATAAAAATGAATCTGCCTGACTTCTCACAGAACAGCCACTGGAACTGCACTCTCCTTCTCACTGATGCATGCTGGGTGGTGCAACATAGTGCTTGTATGATTAGGTATGTCACATGTTACATTCACTGTCTAATGATGATGGAATGACTTTTCCAAACGCCACCCCAGACACTCATAATTTTTCATCAGCACTTGATCCACAACCATTAAACACCAACTAAAGCGCCAAACCTCTACTGAAAGAATTATTGTTGTTGTGTAATGTAGTAGTCATCTTCCTCTGGGAAACACCACTAATCATTTGTGTATATCTATCATTAAATGAGAAAATGTAATCATAAATTTCAAAGAATATGAGTAAGCAAGTTTTAATTCAATCTCCTTGAAGCACGTTGAGTTTGGACTTCCTTGTCAATGAGAACATGGGTGATAAAGCCATTATTATATATCATAGATAAATTGGCCTCATGGAAACCACAGCTCATGCAGCTCAGCTCTGCAGTTCAACTGATGATTGAACCCTCAAATCAAGAGCCTTTAGTTCCTTAATTAGAAAACTGTTTATCAGCCAATCCCAAATAAAGCAGATTTTTGTGTATGCATTGTAGTCACATGAAATATTGCAATGTTTATCAGTGTTTTTAAACTCAAAAAGATGTTTCCTATTGCTCTGTAGTTGAACGGCATATAGTATTCCCGTAAAGCTAGATAAACTCTTTCATTAATCATCCATAAACGTTTATACACATGAAAACAACGTGCAGAAACCAATTGGCTCTTATTAATTTTGGATTTTTTTCTTTGGCCTGCTAAATAACTGATGTTCTAGACAGTAGAGAATTGATGTTCTAGACATTTGGCTTTTTAATAGCTTTAACAGCCTATCAATTGACATGCATGCAGTAACCTATACAACCACTAGAACTGTAATGGAGAATAAAATGATCTCATTATATAAACTGACATAAATCGTCTTGCTAACATGCTTTATGAGACTAGGCAACCTTTGGGAATTTAGATATTTGTTGTTGAACCAAAAAACTGTGGTTCAACAACAAGTGTTAGAATGGAAGTGTGTTAAAAAGTTTAACACACATCCACTCTAAAACACCCACAGCTATAAACCCAAGAGGTTAAAGCTGTTCTGTTCATGCTACACCAGCTGTTCAAAAGGACAGTTTACTGTAAGCTAAGCAACTGATAAGGTGCTCTGACTGCTGGCATGTACTTTGGAGGTGTAAGGAGCAGTTTGCATGTGCAAATAAATCCATGTAGTAAAAAACTGATGAGAAACATTATTCAGTGTGTTTTATTGTTTTTTGGTATGCAGTGACATCATATAAATACATATAAGAGATGGAAGGAGAGCATTTTAAACCACACAAACATTTCCTCCTTTGAATTGCTTGGTTTTGGGTGGCTTTGGTGGTCTGTGGCTGAACCTATGGTAAAAGTTAACATGATGCATGGGATGTTAGTGCAGTTTTACTTCATGCTGCAAATGGTACTTTAATAACAGTACAATTTATGTTCATGTGCCTCAAAACACTACACAAGCTAATACAAAAAAAAAAAAAAACCCCGCAAAGCTTATTTTAAAAACATCATTAGTCCTAACTATCAAAATGTCCCCAATAGAGAATTTGTTAAACTTTAAAAACTATTAAAATCTTGTCAAAAACGTAAGTACCAAAGCACTAAAATCTATGTATTTGAACTAGCATAATTTTCCAGTTTCATCACTTACAATCAAATGTGGATTTAAAAAGAAGACTAAAATCCCTCTGACTGCAAAGAGAAAACCAGACTTTGCACAGCATTTACATATACCCTTGTCTACAATTCAGAATTAGAAGTTTTTCACATCCTTCTTACGAATGGCCGCCTCAGGCGTTTAATTAAAAATGGGTTTGATTATTTGTAGCTGAGAGAGTGCGTAACATTCACAGTCAATAAGTTTATTGTCCTATCCAGAAAGCGAGAAGGAATTCTATTTAGGGTTGTCATGGCTGATCTAAAACCTGCTTGATAATCACAGCAATTAGCATGAAATTTGCTACTGAAAGTTAAGCTTGACGACACAGAGGCGTTCAGTTGTCACGTTAACCAGTGCTCCATGCCTGACCTTTCTGCTCGAGTGTCAAGAGAGTGTGAGAGGTTTAGGTTGCCTGCTAACTGCACACACATATGGCTAAGGTCAGGCTTGGGGTCTCAGTGAAATAAACACAGGAAAGCCTCTTTTTTGTATCACTCTTTTTTTTGGTTTATGTGAGCCCCGTCACGTTAACACATGCCCTCCCACCCTGGAATCCCCCTGGCTGTAAAAAGTTGAAAAGAAACATGATTGCATGGAAAGTTTGGGGGAGCTGTTCTGCAGGGTCAAATATTTATTTGGTTTAAAGCGTATTTGTTAAACACTTTTGTTATACACAAACAGTGTTGCTATGAGTGGATGACATGAATCTTATGTTTACTAACAGTTTCAATGTAAAATTGATTATAATACATGAACAAAACTTTTTTTTTATTTTTTTATAACATTTTAAAATACGTCTGTGGGGAACTTATAGTACTTCCAAAAAAACAGTAAAATAAGAAGAATGATAGATGAACAATAAAATTAGCAATTGTTGAGATTGGCTGCCTTGCAGTGAACAAACCTTCAATCATTATAATAATTTGAACTGCAATTTCTCGCTATTATCCAAACAGCAGCACCAAGTTAAGTGAACAGTATGACGCAGTATATTTATTGTGTTTCTTCTCGACAACTACATCCCATGAGCTCTCACTACACACATTTGACCACACATGAAAAAATTCCAAAGACAGGGAAGCGAAAGAGAGGCGTATGTCTGTAAAGCCTTTAATTACAGGAAAAAGTAATTTCTCTCCATTCCCAGAGCAACCGATCGGTCAGAATGTCAGGTAATTTAGCCTGGGAAAAGGAGCAGAAGGGCACGAGCCACTGAAGGACTCTTTTGTTCAGGCTGAAAAGGTTTGGGTTAATATTATCTGCTCCTAAATGCATAAAAAGATGCTGTTCAGTCATTTAGTGTTCATTTCTTAATGATTTATTGACTTGAAATATAAAAATAGAATATACAATATAAGATTATATATGTTGAAATTACAGATATAAATATAAACATATGTTAAATTATTGCAGTTTAAAAAAATAACCAAATGCATAAAAAGATGCTGTTCAGTCATTTAGTGTTCATTTCTTAATGATTTATTGACTTGAAATATAAAAATAGAATATACAATATAAGATTATATATGTTGAAATTACAGATATAAATATAAACATATGTTAAATTATTGCAGTTTAAAAAAATAACAGTTCCCCTTCGGGAACTCGAGCTGCATCGGAAAACGCTAGGGGAACGCCTTCAGCGATACCAAGCTCTGAATCATATGTGTAATCAGTCGAACGATGGGCGAGACGTCCGCGGCGGGTGACGTCATGACCAGGAAGCTTTAAAAGCATGTGAGGTGCCGCCGGCGCTAGCTTTCTGTCATTCAGTGAAGCTCTCTGTGTGTGTCGGTCACGATTTATGTTCTGTGAGTCTTATTTATTGTTGTCTGTCCAAAGTGCACAAGCATCCAATATAAGCTCCAGCAGAGAAAGAAAAGAAATGTCTAAGCAAAAGACAAAAAAGGGCGAAAGTAGATCGCGCTACAGACTGTGTGTTTCTCCCTGCCCACGCTACATCACGAGTGGGGATACACACAGTTTGTGCGTGGTCTGCTTGGGAGCGGAGCACGCGGCGTCGGCTCTCGAGAGGGCCGACTGTCCGCATTGTGAGCAGTTGCCACTGCGTTTGCTTTGCTCCCGGAAGGCTCTCTTTGAGGAGGGAGCCTTCACCAGCGTTCCTCACGGTGCTGGCCCCGCTTCCGCCGAGGCGGAGCGGCAGCTGCACTCGTGGGGTTCGCAGCTGGATCTGGTGGAGGGAATGGAGACGGGCGAGTCCCTATCTTCTTCCTCACCTGCCAGATCCGCTGCCCGCTCGCT
>NW_015505963.1:376404-409013 GCF_001515645.1 Sinocyclocheilus grahami
AAGCGGTCCTGACAGGCATAAATCCAGGACTGCTGAGGGCGGCCCCTACTGGGGAAGAGCGGGGTGCATCGCATTACACGGTGTCCGTCTCTCCTCGGCGCCCTCAGGAAACCGTTCTGCCAACTCGGCCAGTGTGCCAGGGCGCAGCGGTCTCCAGCGAAGGTTTTTCTCGGTATTTTCCGCCCGGAAATGTAGCGGAGCCGAGAGCCTCGCCACCCCTTCGGGGGTCTCTCAAGCAGCTAGTTCAGCGAACTCCTGCCGGTCCGCCGCTTCAGGGCACCCAGCTAGCAGCTACAAAGACCAGCTCGAGAGACTGGTTCCCTTAGTAGATTATTTAGCAGCGTGGAAACTACTGCCAAATGTATCTCGTTGGGTCCTGCAAACTGTAGAAAGAGGTTATCGCATTCAGTTCGGCGCTCCGCCGCCGCCTTTCAAAGGGGTTTTTCTCACAGTAGTGGGCCCAGAGCAGGCTCTGGTATTAGAACAAGAAGTCAATACTCTCTTGAGGAAGGAGGCCATCGAGGTGGTCCCTCCTCTCGACAGGGAGTCCGGGTTCTATAGCCGGTACTTCATCATGCTGAAGAAGGATGGAGGGTTGCGTCTAATTTTAGATCTGCGGCTATTGAACCGCTCAGTCCTGCGTCTGAAGTTCAAAATGCTCACTGTCGGACAGGTCGTGTCTCAGATCCGGTCCGAGGACTGGTTCGTCACGATAGATCTAAAAGATGCGTATTTTCATGTCTCCATCCTTCCCAGTCACAGGAAGTTCCTGAGGTTTGCTTTCAGGGGCAAAGCTTACCAATATCTGGTCCTTCCCTTCGGCCTAGCACTCTCAACCCGTACTTTCACGAAGTGTGTGGACGCTGCACTGGCCGCTCTGCGGCTCCAGGGCATCCGCATACTCAATTACATCGACGATTGGTTGATTTTAGCTCAATCAGAGCATTTAATATATTTTAAAATGTAAAATATTCATTTCAAATATAAATCTTTTGTTAAATTATGAATGTCTTTACTTTACTACTTTACTGTGACTTTTGGTATTTTTTTGTACATGAATTATACTGACCATAAACATTTAAGAGTAGACAATATTACTTGTTTTAAATTATACACAATATATAAAAAAATACTTCACTGTCTGTTCTTGAAGACAGTCTTCTAAAAAGATTTTCTTGTGTGGTGCTTCTACACTATATTATCACATAATATTGTGAGAAATGTCAGTCATCCTGTGGTGCCTGGGCCAGATCAGAGGTCACGCACAATAAACAGAGCACTGTTCAGGGTCAATATTGGCACTGCCTGGTTTCTAGCCAGAGGGAGGTGTGGTTCATTGTGAGTTCATGTACTTGTAATAAAAGAGGAGATGGACTTTGTAGATTCTCAAGAAGGAATACAAGAGGGCTCGAATAAAGAAAAGAAAGAAGTGTTTCTATCCAGGGGAAATATAAACACGGCCCTGATTTTGAAGGATGTCAAAGCTGGGGGAATAAACACATCTCCAAATACAGCTGAGCAAACTTCAGCTGGAGAAAAGAACAAAAAAAAAAGTTGCCATCGTGTCAAACACAAGTTAGAGTTGCAAGCTCTCTGCAGAGAAGAGAGGGAATGAGGGGAAAGCGAGAGGGAGAGAGTGCTTGGAGCACAATGTATTATTACTGTAACTCTGTATCAGCAATAATGTTCTTAGTTCTAAGACTTAAAGCTCCTGAGAGATTCTGTCTGGACATGGAGGGATGGTCCATGTCAATGAATGCATGTTTTTGCATGGTAAAATGTTTCTTAGCCCAGGGTCTTTTTGCACTGGCAAAAGATTAAAAACAACAGCTATATATGCAGAGATATGCAATAAGTTCTAAAGGTAGTCATCCACATTCAAAAGTTCTTCAGCAGGACAGCTGCTGTACTATAATACAATTCTGACATAATGAGAAGTAAATTAGATGGTAAGATATCATCTAAGTATCAAATTATTGATTCCCCCCCCCACCCACACACACACATTGTGTTACAACCTTATTAGTAACACTCTAAAAAATAAAAAATGCTGGGTTCAGCCCATTGGCTCATTTTATTGGGCTGTTTTTAATATTTTTACTGCTGGGTAGTTGTTCTGTAACTAAGTTGCTGGATCATTTTTAACGCTGGGTTATTTTTTTCTACCCAATTGCTGGCTTGAGCTTGTCTCCGATGAAACAACCCATCTGCTGAGTTACAGTCATAGCGTGGGCTTTTTGAGTCCTCTATACAGGAGAGAGTGCTGCACTTCTTCAGCGAAATAAAGGTTTGTATATATTTTATTTCATTTATAAAGTCTTTACTGTGCTGTCAATTGTATTATTTTACACAACACAACATAAGGACGAGGTGTCAGTCAGCTGTGTCAGCAGCGGTCACTTCGCACTGGAAACGCCTTTTGCCTTGCATAACATAAATGGATTTTATTCATTATAGTACTGAGTTTAAGTTAATTTGATGTTAAAATATGTTCTCTAATCTTGTTTGTTTATGGGCAGGTTTTGGAGTCAGTCACGGCATCTTTCAGCTACGAGTGAAATGTGAGGCCGTGGTCTAAATTTGATCTAAACAGCAGCCCTTCAACGGCTCAGATTTCGGTGACACACCGGCAAGCGTTTCGGTGAAGCGATTTCAGAGAACCATTGAATACATTTAAATTAAAATACTACTTTTAAATGTTAAATTTTGTATGTCTAAAATTCTTATTAAACGAGTTGAAATGTATGTAATATTGTAAACTATGCTTTATTCAACCAAATAAATGTAATTTGTCTTGCATTTTGTCCATGTGTTCTTGCTTCATAATAAATGTTCATCTTTTGATTATTGCTCTTGCCATTATGTGTGTGTTTTTTAAATTTCCAGTCCATTTTAAGCTGAAACGTAGTATATCCAAAATGCACAAAAAGTATAATAATGTAAATATACACTAAAAACCCAAAAGTGTGCAAATACACCATGCATTCGCACACTTTTGGGTATTTAGAGTATATTTACATTAATATAATTGTTATGCATTTTGGATATAGGCCTACTACCATTCAAAATGTTGAGGTTTTTAAGAAATTGAATGCTATTAATAAAATAATTAATTGAATTGATTTGTCAAATAAATAAAAATAAATAAATAAAGCAGCACTACTGTTCTCAAAATTAATAATAAAAAGATAATCAGCATATTAGAATCATTTCTGAAGGATTGTGTAACACTTAAGACTGGAGTAATGGCTGCTGAAAATTCCCGTTTGACGTTACAGGAATCATTTTAGAATATATTCAAACAGAAATCAGTTGCTTTAAATTGCAACAACATTTCAGATTATTACTGTTTTACTATATATTTGATCAAATAAATGCAGCCTTGGTGAGCATTCAAGAGACTCAAAAACACACACACACACACACAAAAAAAGATTCCTGACCTCAAACCTGAGAATGGTAGTGTATGTGATATTTGGCGAGGCTACCTGGAGTTCAGCTTTCTCTCTAAACTATTCGCCTTTAGAGCTGTTATGCACCCACATATCCACTCAAAGTCAACACAAACAAACTCCAGGACCCATCATTCCTCTTCAGCAGTACTTTTATTGAGCCATCACTGTCCTTGCCAGTTCACCCAAGCTATTAATTCATTTGAACTCTCCCTGTGTCGCCTTTCCACTCCCTCTGACTGTGGACTTCTTCTCCATTCCATTACTGTAGGTGTTACAGGCATGACAAATGAGTGCCCATCATGTCGTACATCACAGGGCAAAAAAGAAGGGACAGCAAGGCTGATACAGCATATTAAATTTATCACAGGGGGACCGTCTTGCTCCACTGACCAAGACACACACATACATGTGTTTTGGTGGCTGAAAATCACAGTGTTCAAGAAGATTTCCCCACAGGCCGCAGAAATAAAACTCCCATCATTCATCTTCAGCTGAGCAAACTCTAAATAGTACTGTACACTGTGCTGAACATTTGTCTTCTATTGTTAGTGGCTTATTGAGAGGATCTTTACAGTTTTAAAAGAAAGGGTCCAAGCCTAGCACATTAGGAGAACCTTTTAAGGTATTTGGTTCTTTAGAAATACCTTACATTTTCTCTGTGGATGAACCAACAGACTGATGTGAAGAATTTATAATCTAACTCTTGGACTCAATTGGTAATTAACAACAACAAAAAAAAAACATTCGTAAGTTTCAGTAAAAGTTGTTTTAACTTTTTAAAGAAATAAATGTTGTTCCTCTGAAATTTATCAAAGAATCCTGAAAAAAAAAAAGAATGGTATGCACAAAATTATGAAGCAGCACAATTGTTTTCCACATTAATAATAATGAGAAATGTTTCTTGATTGTCAAATCAGCATATTAGAATGCTTTCTGAAGGATCATGTGACACTGAAGACTGGAGTAATGGCTGCTGCAGTTTTGCCAACACTAGAATAAATTACATTTATTAAATAATTACACAATATAATGTTTTTTTTTTTTAAATTGAGGTTTATACATAATCTAAAAGCTGGATTATAAGTAAGATTTCCATTGTTGTATGGTTTGTTAGGATAGGACAATATTTGGTCGAGATACAACTATTTGAAAATCTGGAATCTGAGGGTACAAAACAAAATCAAAATATTGAGAAAATCGCCTTTAAAGCTGTCCAAATGAAGTTCTTAGCAAAGCATATTACTAATCAAAAATTAAGTTTTGATATGTTTACGGTAGGACATTTACAAAATATCTTCATGGAACATGATCTTTACTTAATATCTTAATGATTTTTGGCATAAAAGAAAAATCGATAATTTTGACCCATTCAATGTTTTTTTGGCTACTGCTAAAAATATACCCCAGCCACTTAAGACTGGTTTTGTGGTCCAGGGTCACATATATTAAAATAGAAAAGAGCTAGGCCTATTTTATATTGTAATATTATTTCATAAAATCACTGCTTTTACTGTATTTTTTATCAAATAAATGCAGCTTTGGTGAGCATAAGAAATTTCTTTCAAAATCACTTTTAAAATTATAATTAATTCATGTTTGCTTTTGACACATGCAAATTCATGTAAATTTATACAACTTGAAATGTTAAAAATGTAGTAGCATTTACCTTTTTTATTGCTCATTGTTAGTTCATGTTAGGTATTGCATTAAAGGTATACTTCACCCAAAAATGAACGTTCTGTCACCATTTATTCAAACTCAAGTTGTTCCAAACCTGTATGAGTTTTTATTCTTGTTGAACACAAAATAATACACTTTAAAGAATGCTGGTAACCGAACAGTTGACAGTAGCCATTGATTTCCATAGTATGAGGAAAATGCTATAGACTACTTTCTGTGGCTACTGTCAACTTTGTTAGATGTAACTAACTTAAGGACCCTGCAAAACAATAAATACTTCTTGATATGAGACTCTTTGTTGACCCTAAGATTCTATTAAAAAAAAACAGTATTTTATGAAGGTTATAAGACAATACTGAAAAAGTTGAATCTTTCTGTATTGATTCACTTTTATCAATGAGATGAATCCAAAATATGACTGGAGAGCTTCTTTGTAGTGCAAGAAATACATTTTCTGAACTTGTTTGAGAAAATGGGACACGCTGTACTGCATTGTCCCCTGTGGGGAGAGTGAAGACTCAACCCAGCTAGTTTCTTTGCCTATGGGAACCATTTTTCTGCTGCCTCACATTTCCACTGTCAAAGTGACTCCACAGGCAACAGATCCTTCCCATAATGATGTTACCATATGCTGATCCTCCCTTTACTTTAACCCTCTAGGTGAAGTCCATTTGAGTCCACAGGCCTTTCATAATGAAGTATTTCTTTTTCGCCACCCATAAATTTCAGTACTCCACCTCCAAGCATTTAACCCTGTCTTCAGGGACTTGGTCTTTCCAGACTGTTCTAATTCTTTCATTTAGGTCTGACTCTTAAGAACATGAATGGGGATAAAGTTGCTTTGATCTAGAAACATTTGTGTTGACAAGGCAAGGCCAGTAAGGGGAGCTCCATTCACATAACTCAAAGCAGTTACGACACAGTTCTATCTAGATATCAGCTTTAAATAATGAGGCAACATTTGTCATTTGTTAAGGGCAGATAGCTTGCATTGTTCCATGTCCCTCGAGTTATCTTTCACCTTAATCTTCACCTAATCTAACATTGAGTCTCACAACAATTTGTCTCTGTATCCTCGTATCAAGAGAGAAGAAAAGCCACGGTTTTATTTCACAGAATTTTAGAGTTGAATTTAAATTTATGGACATTTCTTACCATATCTAAAGAGACACAGTCGAACTAATTAATTACTGCAGAATATTTAAAGGGGTCATATGACGCGATTTCAATTTTTCCTTTCTCTTTGGAGTGTTACAAGCTCTTGGTGCATAAAGAGGATTTGTAAAGTTGCAAAGACTAAAGTCTCAAACCCAAAGATATATTCTTTATAAAAGTTAAGAGTCAGCCACGCCTACTTAAAACGGCTCGTTCTAACACGCCCCCACATACCTCCTCACGATGTGGGAAGATTTGCATAATGCCGCCCAAATGTTCACGCAAAGAAAGAAGGCGTAACTTTTATTCTCGCTGTAGTATTGTTGTTGCTGGTGCCATGTTGTGAAGGCGCTGTGTGTTTCGTTGTGAAAGCGAAACTAATTTGTTTGGCCTGCTATAAGAGGACGATATGGCTTCGATATGGCTGATCCGTGCTGGTTGCTGAGGAAATACAACAACTTTGCGCTGTGGATCACCGGATCGGCTTTCACCGTGGACGAAGCAGAGTCCAGCCCGGGGTCGTTACATGTGTTTTCCGCAAGCCCTCCGGACGCTCCTTCGTCGAATCCGCCGGCCGCGCCCAACATCATATGACTCCTTTAAAACTGGAGAGTTTGATTTTTTTTTAAGTCAGTCCTTATCGGAACCCTATTTTATTCCACCTGAAAGTGTATGCTCATTCTTTGTTGTCAATTAAAATACACAGAAAAAAATATGAATCTTTGTTTTAAGGTCACCACAAAGCACTCAGGTCTGCTCAGTGTGTGCTCCGTTCCCAAGCGCCCAGCTCCCCACTGGTTTGTTTTGTTCTCTACAACCAGCAGAGGGCACTATGCACATTTCATTTAGTTTGTTATGATCTGTTGAGAAGCAAGTGCTGCTCTTTTGATCAGATGTGTCTTCATCAGCTAGATGTTTCAAGCACTTATCAAACTCAGTCGAGCAGTTCATCAACTGTGAGCTCAGCTTTCTCCCCCAGTATACTGTTTAAAATGTTTACTTCTGTTTAAACCAGGAAACAAAAACAAGCGGCAGATTAAAAAAAAAAATGTTGTGTTTATCAAAACAAGTTTGAAAAAATACATTTTAAAACACATCTCTTCTGCTCACCAAGGCTACATTGACTTACTACTACTACTACTACTACTACTACTAATAATTGAAACAGTAATATTGTGAAATATTATAATTAAACACATTTTTTTTGGTGTTTAGTGCTTAGTTATTAATATTATTTATGTTGAAAACAGTTTTAGTGATTAATGTTTTTGTGAAATCATTCATTTTATCAGGATTCTTTGAAAATTTTCAAAATAACAGCATTTATTGTACAACACTTACTGTAACATTAAAAAAATGACCTACTGTCACTTTTGATCAATTTAATGCATCATTACTGAATAAAGTAATGTAAAATGTAAATCTCACTTGCCCAAAGTTTTGAATGGTTTCCACAAGAATATAAAGCAGCAAAAATGTAAACATTGATAATAATAAGTGTGTGTGTGTGTGTGTGTGTGTGTATTCTCTCTAAATCTTAGTTTGCATTCATCCGAAGAGAGACAACAGTAAGGTGAGTAAATTATTAGAGAATTTTCATTTTTGGATGGAGTATCCCTTTAAAGTTGAGAGCTATGAAAACTTCATTTTTGTATATTTTCAGATAGATAGATAGATAGATAGATAGATAGATAGATAGATAGATAGATAGATAGATAGATTATTAGATGGTACCACCGTTTACTTCTCTTCAGTATCAAAGTCTCTTTCACTGCCTCTCATTGGAGGAAGAGGAGGAGCAATTGAGGTCATCTACAGTATGTTCACTGCAGCTCTCTGGCCTTGAATTATTGAGAAAGAGATACAGAGAAGTTGTGAGAAAAAGTGTCCTTTTCAGATGGCACAAACACATTTCTGACATAAAGACTGTTAGCATTGACCTCTTTCTGCCTGTTTCAGTTTGACGTGGCTACTTCAGTTACAGCTTACAGAAGTCATGTGGTTTTCATGGTATTGTCCGGATATCTGTTTAACCTTTATTCTCTTATATTTTTAAAATGTCAAAGGATGGGCAATATTCAAATATTATTATTATTCACAGTTTAAAGTCCAGAGAAGACAAAAGAAAACAAAACAAAAAAAACACTAAAATAGTTTAAGAAAAACTTGTACAGTATACTTTTACTTTTGTTTACTTATTTCTCTTCAGTTCCTCTTGTTCTAAGAGCCTTTATGACTTAAATATAATGCAGAGCAACTCCAGTAGAGACGGAGCCTACATGATAAAACCGAATGAGCTTGGTTAATAAATTTGAAGCAGGATTTTGTGAAATACCTTGTAAATGCCACATACTCAGTGACCCTCATCAGTGGTTTGTAACCTTTTTGAGGCCCCCTGTTGTCCAACACAATAGCAACACTCCTTACAATACATTTTTTTCTGCTGTAATTATGATTATTAAACTTTTTTAACTGGGAATATTGTTATATTAAATTAACAAACCTTGATTCGATTTGTGATTTAAGAAGTTTTAAGACATGTGTGTTCTTCAATAAAAACAATAGGCTAGTTATTTAGTTATTGATTTAGTTTTGTTCGATTGACAAATTTAATATATCTTTAATTTAAATACTTTTAAGTCATACTGAGGTCCCTTGGAAATCTGCTGATGCCCCCTAGTGGTTCCCAGCCCTCGGGCTAAGAACCCCTTCTTCATGTATGTTTGTATGTACGTATGTATCTATGTCTGTATGTATGTATTTATTACAGAGGTAGGCCAAATGCTGTGAGAAGTCAAAAACACTTCAGGTCAGGAAAAACATTACAGTACACTAAAGACTTGAATCAACTTCAGTCAATTCTCCTTTAGTTTTTGTAGGCTTGACTATATTACTTAGACTACACAAACCATATACTGTATTAAGACAAACTTTCATGTCGACACAATTAATCTCCTTAACCCAGAGAGTCAAACAAGCTCAAGCAATCCATGTAGACAGAATCCCATTCCCTCCGACAGCTGATAAAACTACACGAAATGACTCTGCAAGGTCGTATAATCAAGCTTCAAAAACTGTATTTCAAAATTCAAGGCAGAGGAGAGAGAAACTGGCACACTGGCCTGAATTCAGGAATAAGGAATAGGAGGTCACGGGGATACACAGCTCTGCACTGTGCCATTAATTACAAGATGATGTTGTAAACATAGGCTGCATCAAATAAGAATCACATGCTCTAAAACGGCATGGAGGCCTGCTGGCTCCTGTGAAATGAAAATATAGTGTTATCCAATTAGAGCAAGGAAATTGAGGGAGACAGGTCGAGTGAGGGAATGGAAAGGCATGCTTTGAATTATATGCGTGTGTATATGCGTGTGTGAGTCTGTTGCCACCAGTGTGTGCTCTCGTTAGATCATGCAGCACTTTGGGTAATGTTGCCAGAGAGGCTTATTGTTCTTCAGAAAGTAAACAACAGCAGGGCAGAGACTACTCTCACTCCAGCAGGTGGGATGAGATATGCACAAGCATTAGGCAATCGCACAACTTTGCCAACTTCTGTGCCTGTATTTTTATTTATCTATCTATCTGTAACTATGGCAGTCACCAGTATTTGCAAATTGCCATGCTTTTATCCAAGCAATTAACACAAGCAGTGATGTGACTTTAGTAAAGCTTCACTCGTTGTCTTACCAGTGGGATGATGAGGGACAATTAGAGAAAACGAGATCATCAAGATGAAAAATTCTGTTTTTAATTGACTATGAGAGGGAACAATACTTTTTTGGAACTGACTGAGAGATGTGTTCACACTTTGGTATTATTAAAACTAACTCTGGCACAACTGCGGTTCATTTGAGTAAGTGTGAACGCTGGCATCTGAACCTTGGTGCCCACCAAACAAGTGGCAGAGGGTCTTGGTCCACTTCCAAGCTCTGGTGCAGTACACGACTAAATGTATTATTTTTTTTGTTTGTTTTGGTCCAGACCAAAAGAACCAAGAGAAACGAACAACACATGTGTAAACATCCTAAGAGTTTTAGAGATGCAAAACTGTCTAATTTGCTTTTATTCAGGCATAAGCATGAGGTCAGGCACTGATGCCAGTTTGGTCTACTCAGTATGGTGTTTTGATGAAGTGACCCATTGGAGATGCAGATCCTATGGTGGTGTTGTATGAGCAATACTCTAAGAATCTGTCAATACAAATATGTCAATACTGAGAAGAACTGTAGAATTACCACAAGCCATACCACTTTCAATATAGATTAATTTTATCTGGGGCTGACAGCTTTATAAATGAATGATATTTCTGAGATAGCTAGCTAACTAGTTTGTGGATAATGTGGGGAAATGTTAAATGAGTTTATTATTATTATTATATTTTATTTTTTTGCAGTGCATAACAGAGCCCACCTCCCAGAGGAACTAAAAAAAGCGTAATATGTAGGATGACAAGTTGTCAATGGAGGAGATGCCTCAGTATGCTGAATACACTGTGAAAATAGCCCATCACATCATAAATTGACTTCTTGGGTGCTAATTATTAACATCTTTGCATTGCATATTTAGTTTTATTTAGCTATATTTGGCATCAGCTTCAAAAAACCTGCTGTTTTATAACAGAGGTCAAGGACAATTTTGCAATACGCCGGCTATATTCTACAGCACACACACACATTCATTTTAATGGAATAATCATTGATTCACTGAAACTCTGAAACTATGCAATGAAATCAAGGCTATTATGTGACAGGTGATTTGTAAAGTTCTCAGGTGGTTTCTTCCTAACTGCTTTAAGTGTTCAAAGCTCAATGATTTATTGAATTAAAGATATGAAAATAGAATACATAAACTTCCTTGTTTCCTACATTTTATATTTCATCGTTTAACATAAAATCAAATCAAAAGATAAAATAATTAAAGCTGAATTTACATTTCCCCTCAAACATATCTGTTGTTTTTCCTAAAAAATTCTGTAATAGGCTCAGATATGAGTCTCAAGTATACTCACAGTGAGAGCTTTTCCGCTGGGCACGTCCCCGCGGACCTCTCACTCCTCCCGCAGAGAATGTCCCGTGCGGCTCCCGAGTGATTTTGCTGGCCCAGCTCGTGACGGTCCCAGCATTTCATTTGGTGCGCCGTCGGAGGATCGGATGTCGATCATGGCATCGGGGGATGGCCTCCTCCGAGGATGAAGATTTGGCGGGGCCGTCCCCCTCAGGTGTTGTCACCACCGCCGAATCGGACCCGGAGCTAATGGCCATGCTTGCCCGGGCAGACGTGAGCATCGGGCAGGAGGTGAACACATTGCCCAGTCCCGAGCCCTCGCGGCTGGATGATTGATCTGTGCCTTTTTTTCCTGCATGAGGAGCTGACAAAGTCGTGGACAGCCCCTTTTTCGGCCAGAAGCTGCTCGTCTGCCTCCTCCGTCCTCACTACCCTTGACGGCAGGGCGGCAACGGGGTACGTTGACATTCCCCAGGTGGAGAGAGCGGTTACGGTGCACCTGTGTCCTCATCTCCCCTGAAGGCTAACCAAGCCAAGGCACTAAAACAAATGCCCTCGGTGACTGACTTTGCCCTCCGGGCGACAAAGTCACGGCGCGGTCCCTTGGGAAGGTGATGTCCATGTTATGTACTCTAGAAAGACGACAAAGCGCCCCCTGACATGGGCAACCCGGAGATGTGGGAAGCTGCTCTTTCTCAGGAGATGGCGAGGACAGCATCACTCCTTCCCCCGGAGGAGGGCCATGTGGAGGATCCTGTGTTTTGTGTTTTTTCTATTTCGCCTGTTTCGGTACCCACATTCTCGAAAAAAGAGCAGTTTTCTTTTCCTCCGGGTTATCAGGCACGTGGGCTGACAGTGAGCGATGTGCTGCTTCCTCACTCTCGCCTACGATGCCCCCTATCGCCAGTGCCCAAGAGATCACAGCTCTGGGACGCATTGCCTCTCTACGCATCTCTGGCCAGTCCCTCTGGGGACACGGGGAGTCCTGCTGTGATGAGCCAGGACACTATGCCTTCTGTACCATCTAGCTCGACTTATAATAATAATAATAATACATTTATTTTATATAGCGCCTTTAAAAGTTGCTTTCTCAAGGAGCTTTCCAAGAAAGCTTACATAAAGGAAAACACAACAATATAAGACAATATACTATAAATTCAACAAGAAATAAATCACAAAACAATACAATAAAAAAACGAATCAAATAAAAGCATTCCTGAAATGGAGTGTTTTAAGAAAAGTTTTAAAAACAGCTAAATAATTAGCGTCCCTAATGTCAATTGGTGGAGAATTCCACAGTTTTGGAGCATGCGTTGAAAAGGCCCTGTCCCCCCTGGATCGTAACCGTGTTTTGGGAACAACTAAGAGACCGTGCTGATAAGATCGTAAATTGCGAATTGGCGTATAAGGTGTTAAAAGATCTGCCAGATACTGTGGAGCGAGACCATGCAGAGCCTTGTATGTAAGCATTACGATCTTAAAATCTATACGGTATTTAACAGGGAGTGTAACGTCTTCAAAACAGTAGTTATGTGGTCGCCAGCCCTAGCCCCAGTTAAAATTCTAGCTGCTGAATTCTGCAAATATTGCAATTTGTTAAGAGAGGATTTGGACACTCCAACAAGGAGAGCATTGCAATAATCAATTCGTGAGAAAACAAAATAATTAATACATTTTTCAGCAACAGAAAAGAGCAACGTAGGCCGAATAAGTGCAATATTTCTAATATGAAAAAAGGAGGTCTTTACCGTGTTCTGCACAATAGGCTCGAATGACAGGGTGGCGTCAAAGATAACACCAAGATTTTTTAGTTTACTGAGTAGCTCTAGGGCAATACCATCAACTGATAGATCTATAGAAGCAGCATTTCACAGTTGGTGGGGAGAGCCAAAAAGCATAACTTCAGTTTTAGAGCTATTCAGACACAGAAAATTATTAGACATCCACAACTTAATCTCAGAAATACAGTTGGAAATATGAGGGACATCCACAAATTGACCAGGTTGAGAATGTATATAAATCTGAGTATAATCAGCATAGATGTGGTAGCTGAGGTTAAGGGATCTTAATAGCTGACCAAGAGGATAAATATAAATGCTAGAAAGCAGGGGACCAAGAACTGAGCCTTGTGGGACACCAGTACAAACAGGATCCACATAAGATCTGAAACCATTCATAAAGACAAATTGACTGCGACCTGTAAAATATGACCTAAACCAATCTAGTGCAGTCCCAGATACACCAAAGACAGTTTCCAGTCGATTAAATAAAAGCATGTGGTCAACAGTGTCGAGGCTGAACTAAGATCGAGTAAGATGAGAATTGAGAAAACGCCAGAATCAAGTCAAGTCAAGTCACCTTTATTTATATAGCGCTTTTAACAATACAGATTATGTCAAAGCAACTGAACAGCATTAATTAAGAAAATAGTGTGTCAATAATGCAAAATGACAATCGTAAACACTCATTTTTCAGTTAAAGACAGTTCATCATTCAATTCAGTGATGTCATCATCCAGTTCAGTTCAGTTTAAATAGTATCTTTGCAATCATTTGCAATCAAGTCAACGATATCGCTGGAAATGAAGTATCCCCAACTAAGCAAGCCAGAAGTGACAGCGGCAAGGAACCAAAACTCCATCGGTGACAGAATGGAGAAAAAACCTTGGGAGAAACCAGGCTCAGTCGGGGGGCCAGTGTAGAATCAGAAGCTAACAGCAAGTCATTAACAACTTTAACCAAGGCTGTTTCAGTACTGTGCAGTTTCCTTAACCCAGATTGAAGGGGCTCAAACAGATTATTGACCGTTAAATGGTTGTGTAGTTGAGACGAAACAACACCCATTCCTAAATGGAAGATGAGAAATTGGATGAAAGCTACTGAGATTGTTCGAATCACTGTTTTGCTTTTTTAATATGGGAGTGACAGCAGCAGTTTTAAGTGCTGTTGGCACAACACCAGTGGCCAAGGAGTCATTTATTATTGTAAGAACAACTGGGCACAAGTAACCAAAACAGGATTTAAATAAACTAGAAGGCAGGGGATCAAGTATTCAAGTGGAAGCTTTCATACGAGCTACCTGTGCACAAATAGACTCAGAGGTGACTAAGGAAAAATTAGAGAAGGGTGTACAGGAAAAACTTGGTAGATTAACTGTAGAAACATGAGGAGAACTAAGATAACTAAGAATATCTTTGCGAATGTTATCAATTTTTAAACTGAAGAATTTAAGAAAATCATTGTATGTCTGAACTGACACAGTTAGAGTATTTGCACCGTCTACTTTCAAAAGACTGTTATTAATGTGAAAAAGCTGCCTAGGGTTATTATGATTATTGTCAATAATCTGAGAAAAACTGCAAAGACCTTGCATTGTCAACTTCTGCTTATATTGGCCCAAACAGGTTTTCCAAACTTGATAAAAAACTGACAAGCCAGAACCACGCCATTTACGCTCCAGTTTGCAACATTCCACCTTCTTTGAATGCAAATAGTCGTTATACCAGGAAGCTGTATGTACGAAAGAGACATTGCATGTTTTAATAGGTGCAAACATGTCCAAATTGGCAGAAAGAGTAAAATAATTTTATACTCAGAAGGGACAGAAGACAAATCATCCAGGCATGCATTGATCGAATTAGCAAAAGCGCAGGGTCAATTGATTGCCATTTACGGAAAGAGACAGTACATGCAACAAGCCTTAAATAATATGGTACCTAAAAATTAAAAAGTATGGCTGAATGAT
Source organism: Sinocyclocheilus grahami (assembly GCF_001515645.1). Classification (NCBI taxonomy): domain Eukaryota; kingdom Metazoa; phylum Chordata; class Actinopteri; order Cypriniformes; family Cyprinidae; genus Sinocyclocheilus; species Sinocyclocheilus grahami. The sequence continues at coordinate 391,446 of NW_015505963.1, forward strand.
CCGAGATTCCAACATCTACAGTAGAGAGATTTGACACAAAAGCATAATTTGCCATAGCTAAATCAAGTGTATGACCTTTTCAATGTGTAAGAACATTCACAAATTTTGTAAAGTTAAAACAGTCCAGCAGAGATAAAAAGTCCTTGGCCAGAGCACAGTCTTTCTGATCAACATGTGTGTTAAGATCACCAAGAATCAGAATTCTCTCAAATTTAACGCACAACATTGTCAGCAAATCAGCAAATTCTGACAGAAATTCTGCATTTGATTTAGGAGGTCTATAGATTGTAGCAATAGCAGCAGAATAAGTAGCAGTTACACTGAGTTCAAAGGCATTCAAAAGATGTAAACTGAGGTACAAACACGGGGCTCAATTTGCATGGCAGGTTATAAACCACAATAATACCCCCACCTCTGCGAGAAGGCCACGGGAAGTCGAAGAGTCCAAAACCTGCTGGAGTCAGTTGGTTAATAAGCAGGCCGTCATTCTGTTTGTGCCGAGTTTCAGTGAGAAACAGTAAATCCAGACCTTTGTCCACTATGATATCTGACAAAAGTGAAGCCTTATTGTTCGCAGAACGCGCATTAAATAATACAGCGTTGAGAGGGTTTGATGGTCTCGCATCGCAGGAATTCCACTTCAGACAGGGTGGCGTTATTAAGTTACAAAGCTCGACACCAGTATGATATAGTCTTGTGATCTTCCGTCGGCTGTTTAGAACCAAAGTGATGGAAGACGAAGAAGAAACATAACTGCGTCCAGAGCTCCGATGAACATAGCGCTTAGGCCTCAGTATGCCAGCATTGCCACAACAATCATACATGTCTTTAGCCAGATAGTAGTTCTGCTTTAGAGAAAGAAGGTGTCAGGAGGTGTAGCGTAACGCCATGTCCGATAAAGGCACATCCGTAGCAGCAACCCCAAACAGGCTGAGATCCAGAGAACACAAGGAAAAACTCCAGGCCAACAACAGTTGAGCCAAAAATCCAGCGTATGTAAATAACTGCCACCACATCACAAAGAAAGAAGCGTAAAACAGAACAAAACAATAAAAACAGCGAAGAAACACTTACTAAAATAGATAAAAAATAATTAAGCAATCGGAGAGCGGAGCGGCAGCCAAAACGCGCCAGCGTACCCAGTCAACCGGAACCCTGTGTCACAGAACAGTCACAGGAGACAGGAGGCTGCACCACCACGGGTGCATCGATTGTCCCTTTGGTGCCACTTGTACGGAGCTTGGAGGCGTGGCTTGTGCTGCCCAACCCGTCCCGCTGGCTCATTTGGACAGTTCGACTCAGCTACGCGATTCATTTCGCCAGGCGACCTCCCAGGTTCAGAATTGGTTTGCAGTGGTCGACCTGAAGGACGCGTACTTTCATGTCTCGATTCTTCCTTGACACAGGCCATTTCTACGGTTTGCGTTTGAGGGTCGGGCATGGCAGTACAGGGTCCTCCCCTTCGGGCTGTCCCTGTCCCCCCGTGTCTTTACAAAGGTCATGGAGGGCGCCCTTGCCCCGTTATGGGAAGTGGGCATCAGGATCCTCAACTACCTCGACGACTGACTCATCATGGCCCAGTCACGAGAGCAGTTGTGTGATCACAGGGACCTGGTGCTCCAGCACCTCAGCCAGTTGGGGCTTTGGGTCAACTGGGAAAAGAGCAAACTCTCCCCCGTGCAGAGAATCTCTTTTCTCGGTGTGGAGTTAGACTCTGTGACCAGTTAGACCAGCGAGCATACCCAGTCAGTGCTGAACTTCAGAGGCAGAAAGAAAGAACGTCGTACCTCTGAAACACTTTCAGAGGCTCCTGTGGCATATGGCATCCGCAGCCGAAGTCACGCCGCTCGGATTGCTTCAAATGAGACCACTTCAGCACTGGTTACACTCCCGAGTCCCGAGATGGGCATGGAGTTGCAATTTCAGGGAGGAAGAGGAACAGGTCTTGCTGGTTGTGCCGTACTGGCCCACCCGGACCAGGTTTTCGGAACTCATGGTCCTCGCAACAGCCCCTCCCTGGCGCATCCCTCTGAGGAAGGACCTCCGTTCTCAAGGGCTCGGCACCATATGGCACCCGCGTCCAGATCTCTGGGACCTCCACGTGTGGCTCCTGAACGTGATGCAGCAGACTTAAGTGATCTGCCACCGGCAGTAGTAAGCACGATCACTCAGGCTCACATCCACTCATTCTCCCTCACCCAGGGATGTGAGCGCCTTTTCCTCCTCCAGTAAATTCCCCGGACGGTGAACCCTGGTTGAGTATCCTCCATCAGGGAATGAGGGTTACATACGTAACCGAGACATTTCTACTGTATTTATGTGGTGATTCATTAATGTATGCCCACCTTGCATCATCAAAATTCGTGGCCATCTTGATGTTCTAATATCCTGATTACATATTATTCCTAATTTGAACAGAGTCTACGCAATTGTTTTTTTTTTCCTGACATATGGACATAGAGCAGAAACATCCATATTATGCACCCACAAAATGTATCTCAACAAAAAAATGAACAATGTTTGCTGCTAATGAACTGAGCAGTTGGTCATGAATTAATTAAGTGACTTAAGTGTGAATCTCACTTCTATGTTGAAAATGAGTCCTGTGAAAATGGCTTGCTTTATTTAAACTGTTATGAGGTACAGTATAATTTCATAAATAGGGTATTTTTATCATTTGTATAGTACTTTTTGACTGCTTTTAGATTGAAATTAAGTGAATTCATCTTAATCTAGCATTAGACATCTGGCATCATTTCATAAAACATTTGGAGAGAAGTGATGGGAAACACAATGTAAGTAACGTGACAAGGCATGCTGATAAAAATCTTGGTGTGACATTTTTTGACAGTAACAAATCAGATTTTTCTAAAAGTATTTTCATTTTAGTTTTCTTTTTTCATTTTTGGATGACACTATCCCAGTTTGCCAAACTCAAAAAATGCACTACTGGCAAACTGGAAGACCCATTTAAGTCATTTTAATGAGGGAGCATAGATTCTGTTGGTCTTTGACCATTATGAAAGTGCAATCCCTAACCCTACACTTCAATCTAAAAGGTTAAGACCATGTTTTATGTAAATGTGCCCTTAAGATAGCTTGTTAGCTAGTTCTAGTGGTATGCTGACCCATTCACTATAATAATAATAGAATATGTATTTCTGAATACATGTAGTCATTAAAGTGAAAAGGAAGAATATGCCAGGACAGCAGCCAAGAGAGATCTTAAATCAGTGGATTCTAAAATTGCATATCTAATAAGACAATTAACATAATTATTAATTGTAACGATTACATTCACAATTAAATGTTGTATTCAAAATGACAAATTTTCCAATTTTGGAAAATTCAAGCTTTGCCTGAGGAAGCAAAAGTTTATTTTTTTTATTTTTTTTTAATCTAATATTAATTTATTTATTTGTATAAAGTGGCATGAATATCTTTCATTTTTACAGCCATTTTCAACATATTTTTAACAAATGGCAAATACAAATAATAATAATAATAATAATAATAATAATAAATTGTCCCATCTGTATTCACCCTATTAGAAAGAAAGAGAGAGAGAAAGAAAGAAAGAAAAAAAAGAAAGAGAAAATATGCAAACTTGCATTAGTTGTTACACATGTCCTCCATAAGCTGTGGATCAACTGTAGCTTCAACACAAAGCATCAGGCTGAAGATCACCTCAGACTTTTCTTCACATATCCTCCCTTCTGACAAACCGTTCAGAGCCATCCAGGCCAAAACCAGCCCAGGCCTTAAGAGCTTTAACCCCTGCACTGTGACCATCTGTAATATTCTTTCTTTCCTCCAATGCTAATGCCATGCTGTGCTCATGAAATGTCCCTTTGTCTTTAACTCAGAGGGTAATGTTTGTGCGGGTGTGCTGTTTTGACAGCTAGATCTGCTTTGAAACAAAACAGGTGACAATGTTGCATCACACACGCAATGCGACAAGAAGTCAAAAAGTTCAGAACTATAAGCAACCTTATACAACAAAATAGCCACTGATGGTAATGTCGATTTTGACTAAAGCTAACAGTTTATCAGGTGGGATACTGATGCAGACTAAATGTATAAAATCGCATAAAATCACAAAACTCAACATTTTGAATGTACAAACAGTTGCACAGTTCAGGTTTGATTGTGTCATATTTGTTAGAATACAAACAACAAAACTGCACTATTTCCTATCATACCAAAGTCCCAGAAAAACATATATTTCAACAAATATGCCTTAGTCCAGCATCCTGCATTTTACAACAAACTTGCAATGGGCTACTGGAGCTAAGAAAGCAAACAATGCACTTTCACATAAGCATCCTTATCACATTAAATCAGCATCATAACATTCTAGTCTAGTCTATGTACGTTTATATCACACGATAAAGAGCTGTTGTTCTGAATGTCAGAAAGACATGCAGCATTGTGATAGTACTGTTTAAAACGGTTCAATAAACAAGGTGGTAAACTTACATTTTAAACACAACATGGCCAGTTTTGTCTATTTTTGTTGAGCCAAAGTAAATAGTTTCACACAATTGAAGCAGAATCCAAGCAACAAACAGTAGTCTTTGATTCCAGAATGAATCAATGATTTTGAATTCAATGACTCACACATTATACGCAACACCACTCATATGTCGCTACCTAATGGCGTAACGATGTAACCTGTAGAAAGAGTCAGTAAAAATCCCCATAATTAATTCATTCGGACCAGCAGCATACTGTATCGACTTTTTTCTGAATGGTAGGTCTAAATTGTGCGGGACATTCATAGCCGCTACATAACAGAGAACAGCATAGTGCAGTAAACGGTAAAACTATTTACCTGCAAACCAGTGTTTGTATAATTACAACAATACATTAAAAAACATGATAGGAAATAGGACAACCAGTTTACCAGTTTATCATTCAGTTTTTGCACAGCTAAAATGACAGGAATTGAATGACACCGGAAGCCTCACACATTCAGTTGGTGGCGCTTGCTCTTACGTTAGCTGTAGCGCGCATGACCATGGTTTTGTTGTGATAGCGCCACCTGGCCAGTTCTACTACATCAGAAGAGACCAATAAAAACCTGAAACAAACAGGTGCAAAGACTAGATTCATATGATTCTTTTTTTAAATTTAATTTTAACAGGACACCATATTTTTGTAAAATACAAGTGATTGATTGAGACCATCTTGAATCAGGAAAAGGAAACTATTGTACAGATGTTGTTACATATTATGTAGGTTATTCTAATAAGACATAATTCATTAGAAGTCATTGTTGAAGGTAATCATGATCATTATAAGATCATATAAGATAATAAAATATCATTTTTTCATAAAAGAAAATTGAAAGAAAAAGTTTGGATTTTATTACACAAAAAGCTCTTTAACTCAGATTATTACAAAAACAGATAGGGGACAAAGATGAAGAGACTGTGAGAACAATGAGAAAGAAGGAGAAAGATTAGTCTACATAAAAGAATGAACAATGAGAAGACAAAAAACTGGACAGGGTTAACAGAACGTTCTTTCCGCTTATCAGCGCAAGGTTTTATCCTCATACAATTTTCAATTAAAGATACGGCCGCCACCTCATCTCCCGAGAATGACACTTCAGCCTCGCATGCTGCCATCTGATCGCAATTTCAGTAATGTCATTTTCATGCAAATGGATTTTTTATATCTCCAAATGAAACCTAAGAGGTGCTTATAGGCTGAGGTCACATGTTCTGTATCACCTGATATGTTGTGGCTATGTAAGACAGCTTTTTATAAAATCAAATGCAAAAAAAAAAAAGCAGAAGAATCTCATGCTTGCTTATCAACCACAGAGATGTAAACATAAACACCGAAAGGTAATGGAAAAATTCACTACAAGATCAAGACTTGGATACGTCCTATCTCCTTTCTTTCTTTCTTTCTTTCTTTCTTTCTTTCTTTCTTTCTTTCTTTCTTTCTTTCTTTCTTTCTTTCTTTCTTTCTTTTGTTTTGTTTGACGCAGTGATGTTCAACACTCCAGCCCAATGTGAGTAATTCATGGATGAATTATAACCTGGGTGTTGGTTTTATAGTTCAAAAAGAACTGCATTCGTATTTAAGTATGTTTACTGGCATTGGCGGTGAACCATAAAGACACTATTTGAACCAATAGAACAAACAGACCAAACTGGCACACAGTTCTGCCTACAAAAAAATGAAGAGATCAACACTGAATAAACATTGTCAGCAACACAGGCAACAAGGTTAAATTTTGCTTGTACTGAGACAGAACAATCTTTTTATTAGATGTTAAAGCAACTCCCCTAAAGCAACCAGATGTTGTCAAGATTGGTTAAATAGTTTTCCTTTTTGAAGATGAATCGTGAAGGCATTCCTGATTCAAGGTATTTGTAACCAAGGAGATAGGTGCTATAAATCATGAATTTGCACTCTAATAAACTGACACTAGGTTTTGAACCATTTGCCAGAACCTCATATTTCTATGCAAGGCCAGTCGAGCACTACTTTAATTAAACCATTATTATATACAAAGACGTTATCATGGCCTCCAGCCAGGTGTGAATGAGAAGCTAACAAATAAAGCTGAGCTCTTTGTCCTCCTTCTCTCTCTCATCACAGAAATGGAATGTGTTCCTACCGTCACTGCATCCTGCCAATTGTCCAAATATATTTCACCTGCTTTTATGGTTCCTTATTATTATTACTGTATTTTTTCATCCCAAAATGGGTATTGTAAACAAATACACCTTTATAGAGGATGAAATCATGTTTATTGATTGTAGTCCATTAGGTGACGTCATTTACAGCCATCACTTCATGACACATATATGAATGAATTAATTATGTATTATGTCTTTTTTTTTCTTGTGTGGCGGAAAGAAGCTTCTATACAAATGGTTACAGAACACTATATATCATTCTGCCCATCTGAGTAGTAAACTAGCGCTATTTTCTTCTTTCACACTGTGGCCTTGTGCTCTCTTGTTTCTTACAAATGCAACTGCTGTCTTACATCTCAATTATTGATTGCAGTGAAAATGACCTCAGAAGACTTTAATAATAATATTACTGTAATATTGTTGCATTAATGGTCAGTGCTGGGTAGATTGTTTTTCACATAGCAATAGGCTATTTGATTTCACTTAGCAGAAGCTTTAAATGATAATATAATGAAATAAAAATATGATATGTTACTCAAATCAATACATATTTTATATTTATTTATTTAGTGATAAGCTGTGTAATAAGTATACTGTACATCTAATATCTCTTGCCTCTTTATTAGCCCGCTGTTTTGTGATTCTTGGAATGTGACAGTGACTACGTTTATATGGACATCAGTAATCTAATTATTTACCTTATTCTAAATAAGCCAATATTATGATTATGGTGTTTACATGAGTTGCTTTTAGAATATTCCTTTCATGGTCCCGTTTTACTTGTTATATTATATAGTTCGATTAATGGCACACGTCATTACGTCACCACGCGACGCCATCCGACGTCCCCTTCGGAATTTCACGCATAAACATATAGTTCGTCTTCGTGATAATGCCATGTACAGTTTTGGGTGCTTCATTTGTAATTTTATGAAAGCTTCAAGTGCAGTTATTTGTACGTGCATACAGACGACGGCGGTGTTAAAGCTCTTTGTTTGCCGTCAAACGGTTGACCACTGCCGTGTGTGCATCCTGTCGCAAAATGCGCCGAAAAGTCCTACACGACGGTAATAATGTGATTAAGGTGTTTACATGTCTATACTGCACTTCAGTAATGCGACTAAAATAGAAATACTCCACATGCCTTAATTCGATTTCTGTTTACTTCGAATATGACTTTAGCTGGATTAAGGTAATCAAAAATCTCTGTTTACATGGTAGATTCTTAATCAGAGTATTGTCTTAATTGTATTAATATCGGATTATTGTTGTCCATGTAAACGTACTCATTGATATGACAATCAACACTGACCATTTTAAAACATCTCTACACTATTTATTTCCTCAATCAGAACATAGAATGGGGTTTTATAAATGGCAATAAAGTTCAATAAGCACAGCAGAAAGTACAGTTATAAACAATTAGAGTCCTGCTAAGATTTAATACCACTAAATGTTCCCACCTTTTTTTCAGGCACCAACCTACTACAAACTACCCATTTAAACACCACAAAAAAAGACGAGACAAATGTCTTCACGCTTCAGATCAACACCTTGGCAGTGGACAGTATCATACATTTGTGTGGGTATTAAGCAGAGGTAGATATGTATCAGATGGCTGTTTACTTGAGAATATCAGCCATGGTTGCTCACTGACAGCCGAGGCAAGGGCCAAGAAATAGCTCTCGCAGATGAGTATGAATTCATCACAGCTGCGAAGGACAGATGTCATGTTTGGCTGTCAGCATAAGATGAAATCTGTCCAGACAAACATGGAGGTCTGCCATGGAATGCAGTTAGAGTAGCTAACGTTATATTGTTTGGACGCGTTCAAATGGGCATGTCCGATACAACATATTTTTGGAGAGAACTGATTCAATAGGAAATCACAGAGAAAGAGTGCAAACCACCGTCTCTCACCTTTTCTTCTTCTCCTCACCAACATCTGCGTTTTCATACCTCTCTCTCTTTTTTCTCTCATACATAGCACATCAAGCTACAAAGCCGCATTCCGAGCTCAGACACCTCAAGTTAGATATAAAGACATTCCCAGCCCCTTTGACCTACAAGGCACAGAACTGTTGAAAAATCTATAAATAATGATACCACCATCTTGTAACATTAGCATACATGTAGCAGAGAGCCGAAAGTAATGAATAATTCTCAATCGCATAGCTGATGTCATGTCCATATACATAAGAAAGAAAAAGAGATCTTTACTGTGCATTAGGTGTCAGTTTAAATAGCTCTAAACACAATAAAACCATGGCAGCACACGCTCCCCATCACTACGATGCTTCATTTTCTCTGTTGTAGATTGGAGTGCACATGGCAGAGTTCTAAATCATTTAAATTATGATAGATCCTAATTAGAGTTCTCAGTAGGAGCTCACATGGTGTTGATTGCTCATTGAGAGAGGCTCAACTCGGCTGATTTCAATGGTTTCCATTCAGAAAGGGATTTGTGTGTTGATGCTTTTCTTTATGTCTCCCACAAATGACAGACGAATGAATCTGGCATCGCAGCGAATTGGTTGGAGATGGAGAGATGAGCTAATCAGAAAAGTTCTCTTCCTGATTCAAAGACGGAGACAAATTTTACAAAAACATTAAAAGAGTTGAAAAGAGCTTAATGAGGACACACTCAAAATAACAAAGTTTATCTCACAAAGACTAACTCTCCTTTATTTCCTATATAGATCACACACTTTATTAATCCTGCAAGACCACTTTCTAATATGAAGCTCTCTTGATCTGATGCGCCTGAATTTTCATTGTGACTGCCTGATTGATTTCATACAAACAATATTAGTAAAAACCAAATTATAGTGTATCTCAAGAACAAAATAACACACACACACACAGGTTTGTTTTTATGGTTTATGGGGACTCTCCATAGGCATAATGGTTTTTATACTGTACAGACCATATTTTCTATTGCCCTACACCAACCCTACCCCTAAACCTACCCCTCACAGGAAACATTCTGCATTTTTAGATTTTCAAAAAAACGAATTCTGAATTATTTATAAGCCTTTTGAATTACGGGGACAATGAAAATGTCCTCATAAATCACCTTCTCGTTGTAATACCTATGTCATACCCATGTTATTATACAAATTTGTGTCCTCATAAACCACATAAACATGCACACTCACACACACACACACACACACACACACACACAACACTCACTTTACTGAGAGTACCTGTAAAAATGTGTCTCCTTACGTTTCATCTGTGTAAATATTTCATTAGCTGCGACAATTTAAAATGTTCTCAAATAAAATGAATCACTTTTATATTACCATTTTTCCTACAGATTAGAGTACTTGAATCACAGGAGCTGTTTTATAAAACTTCTGAGGCCTTGGAAATGTTAGGCATTAAACTTTGATGTGAGAGATTAGAGGAAGGCGAATGGGAAGTGGGAGGTATGCTGAGTGGTTTCTGATGTGAGATTCAGGCTCATTGCACATTTATATTCCTTTGTTGTGATCTCTGTCAAATAAAATGCCAGATATAGTGCTTCTTTGGAGACAAGGTAACAGTTTAGAATAGTTTTAAGCTTGTGTTAAAATTGTTTTGAGTCCCTAGGAAGTGGTTGTCTGGTCCCACTCTGCATATCACACTGTTAAATCCAAAATCTGGGCTATCTTCTTAATGCTTACTGTGTTTTTAAAGTTGAACTGAGCCTCTATATTGTCAATTCTTTCCCTAAGCAATCATCATCTTAACAAACATGAAGTTGTAGCGTCTCGACCAATCTGACACACGACTAGTTTAAGTGTTTATGTAGTTAATAAAACCTTACTTGTATCACACTTGACGTGTTCATTGTTTGCTCATAACCGGAGTCAATAATCATGCAGATTTACGTTACAAGCTTATAGAATTGTACAGTAAGAAAGTTATTTCCCTTAACCAGGAAATTAACGTTCTTAGAATTGACAAGACAGTTGACCCTGAGTGGTCAGCTAAATATCTACAGCGATTCTAAAATATGAATAGTTAATTATAACTAGTTATGGTTAATTATTCATATTTCCCCATGAGCTGATTCGCTACAAAGTATTCTTTATTTGGCACCCTCTTATTTTTTAAACATTGCCACAAGGTTCTTTGAAGCACAGGAACTAATTTTAGTATTACAAGTTCAGGTCTCCAAACTCCACTTGTGTAAAATTAGCCTTCAATTCATCCACTGTAACGTAATTCCAGTCAGCCTTTGGCTGCTGAAAATGGGGCCTTATAATGAGTTCTGGCTGGAAAGAGTGAGCTGGACTTCCTTCTGAGTACCCTGCAGCTGGAGGGACAATCCAAACAGGGTCCTAAGCAGGGAATATTACCATGAAAGCTTTTTAATTACACCTACTTAGAATGAGGTTTAGAGCAGAGAATTCCCTTTACGATCAGTGCGGGTGGAATAACAGAGTGGGCATCGAGGAAGCTGAGAATGGATTGGCTGTGATAGGGAAAGCGAGGGCATGAGAGCATGTTGAATGCAGAGCAGGAATCAGAGAGGAATCACAGCAACCAGGACAAACCTCTGCACTCGGGCCACTCCTTTTCATTCTGTCACAGCAGGAGCCCTCTCTGCTTCGAGGCCAGAGGCGATGTCGATGTGCTGATGCAGAGTGATATTTTTTACGAGCATTGAGATCAGTGATTTCGCCTTCACATCCAGAATGTTTGAAAATGCAGCAGATGCATTGATGTGATTTCTCAAATCTTTTGTTTTCTCTGATTTCCCAGGAGTTTTCATTAAAAACGTAATTGTATAATCCACATTTATTGCATCTGTTTTGAATAAAGAACAAATGTTGGTCATTCACATAAAACTGTTTGATAATGGAAAAGTTATTCAACTGCACATTCTTGAGAAGTGGTGTATAATCTGTTGTATATAAAAAATACATTGTCCAGTCCAGGCATGCATGCCTTTCCCAAACGGCTTGTCCTACTGTGTGTAGGGCCGCATGAAGTCTATCAGGCCGTAGGAAATCAAACACTCTGGATGAAAGGCCAGTCCATCACAGGTATACAGTACACTCTTAAAAATAAAGGTTCCAAAAGGTGCCTTTTCACAGCAATGCCATTTTGGACCATATGGTTCCCCAAAGAACCTTGCAGTGAACAGAAGTTATAAGAAGCATTTTTACTTGGTTTTTCACCGTAAAGAACTTTATTTAAAATGAAAAGAGTCCGTGGATGTTAAAGGTTCTTCATGTAACCATAACATCTTTATATTTAAGAGTGTACACACATTCACACCTACACACAGTTTATTGTGTCCAGTTCACTTATGCATGCCTTTGGATTGAGGGGTAACCCGGGGCACCCAGAGGAAACATGGGCCTTCTTGCTATAAGGTGACAGTGTTACCCACTGAGCCGCTTATAAAAGCATTGTAATATCCAGAATTAATGTATTTTCTGCTTATAACTTTTTATCCATGGTCAAATTTAATATGCATTTATATTCAAGATGATTTAAATTCAGGCCATTTTCCGAAAAACCTGCTGACACTGCCTGCTGAATTACTAATAGTGCCTTAACTATTCAGTTGTTTTAGATACTTGCTTCTTATTTCTGTCATGTTATGTAGTTGGAAATGTGATTTATAAAATTTGCATTTACACAGTGAAAGTAATGAATGCACAAACGAGTAATATGAATCTTGGACATACAGCGAGACTTTGTTTGCAGAGTTTGATTATCATAATATTAGACTTGATGTCTTTTTGACTTTACATTTTATGCCTCATGATTTTTTTCTGGAGTATCATTAAAACCATTTTGATGTCCTTGGGCAGGCTGACAGACGCAATTTTTTTCATGATGCCATTGGTTCACAGTATGTAAATAACAAACCTCATCATTCATTTTATAATGTGCTGCACTCACAGATGTCACATTCAGTAACTTTTTTTTACATTATGTGATTTTAATTGGTTCCAAAGAGAGCACGGAGCAGCATGCATGTCGATGGCAGTGAGAGAGAGCGAAAGAAAGAGAAAAGGATAGAGAAACTGTTTGCATAGCATTAGACGCCTACAGGACAACTGGAAGACAAAAGGCATTCATCACCTCTTTACATCTAAGTTTCATTATGTGAGGTAGTTCTGGATCTCTTCTGGTGCCAATTTAATTTTTTTACCTTCTCAATCTGTTCACTTTAATTAATATTTTTAATTGGATCAGTTTTTCTAAGACCTATAGCTCATCCTCCTTCCTTAAATCAGTTCAGACATGTACATGTATAGATGACCCTTACTGAATATTTCATATTTATGGTGCCTTGAATCCAAGTGAGTGAACAATCAACGAGGGAGATTTTGAAAATTTTGCATGAACTTAGACATTGACAAATGAGATTTTGTGTCCTTGGTGAATAATGTAAAATCTGCCCTAATACTGTCACAGCATTTTCTCCATTTTATTAGTGCAATTATATCCCTTTTAACCTCTAAACTCAAGGACAGTAATTTAAAATGAAGCTAGAAGTGAGCTTTGAAATGAACATGCACTGCTCGCTCAGTGAGTTAAAGGGTCATATGATTTAATTTGAGGCATAAGCTCAAGTTATTTTATTATACAGTAAAGATACACACGACCCTAAAACATTTTATATATATATAAATGTTAGCATAGATGCTCAATTCAAGTGTGCTATTAGTATACTTCTTTTAAACTAAAAATAGGAAAGTATACTTTTAGTCTCAGAAATGGGCTTTATGTACTTCTCAGAAATATACTTAACATTACATTTAAGTACACTTGACTTATACTTCGAAAAAGTCTAAATATATTTGAGCTATATTTGTGCTCCTAGAATCTGTGTTTTCATTGTTATACGGTAGGGGGCGCTAGTACACATCTTCTGTACAGAATTTCCAAAAAACACAAGTGAAGAAGAAACCGAAACAACAGATGCTTCCACATGTATTCTAACACGATCATCAGACATAAAACAGTATCAAAATTGTGTAACGTTATGCAATAAAATGTCGACCAATGAAGAGGTAATAATGATTGGCAAGCTTTGGGGTGTTGATCGACTCTATCTACGTTATGATTATCATTCTAAATCCAATTCATAGTCTTTTTTCAGCTTTTTGTTCAAAATGTTTTTTTTTTTTATTTATGAAACTTATCTACATTCAAGTGTTTAAAAAATGAATGCATGAAGCTAGAATACAATGTTTTTGTTTACAAGCAGATACCCTGTTCTTTCTTTTGATGTTTTGTATTTTCAGATATTCATATAACAAAATATAAATTAATACCTAAATAGGGACATAGTAGTATACTTAAAGTATGATGTAAATACCTAAATAGGGACATAGTAGTATATTTAAAGTATGATGTAAAGTTCATTTAAAGAAAACTTACGAGTATACTTGCAGTATAAAACTACTAAACTAGTAGTTTGCTGAGACTATACTTCAACGTGTAATAAAAATGCTACTACAAGTATTTAATTAGTAAACTATCAGTATACCTATAAGTTCACTTTTAGTATAGTTGCAATACAAGCTAAAAATATTGATGTAAACTAGTTGTGTACTCAACATTTACTACTGTTATACTTTAAGTATACTTTTATATACTAGAAAGTGGGCCAATTTAGTCCCAAGGAGTACTGAAATAGTACACTTACAAGTATACTACTAATACACTGATATTTGTATACTTACTACATAAAGTATACTTAAAAATATACTTGAACTTTACATAAGTATACTTAATAAAGTAAACTTGAAGTATACTACTTTTTGGTAAGGGTATGTTGAAGGACGTTGAGGATAAGGATCTTTGAGAGTAAATAAAAGACAAAAATTGCAGCTCAATTTCACCTTTTTGTCCTTGAGCATTGCGCTTAACTTCAGGTTAATCCATAGGGGATTGTTTCTGCAATGTATTTTAAGTTGCTTTGGATAAAAAGCACCTGCTAAATGTCAGCGAACTTCAGAATGCTCATTAATGGATGTATGAATAATGTATCTTCTATAGGACATCAAGGTGATCTTCGTACAAAATAGTTTGCATAGACATTGAAGATAGTTCAAATGCATGTTCATGTTCATTCCTCACTGCAGAACGCCACCAAAGATGCTTCTGATATTATTCTGTAATTTCCCATTTGAAATAGGTCTAGTGTTTCCATTAAGTGCATCCATCTCATCTTCATAGCACACCAATCTTGGTACCATCAAGAGTATTTTGGTCAGGGATACCTCATTCAGTCTGCAAGAAGAATTAATATTGCTTTCACATTAGACCCACTTTCAATGTGTAAAGGTGCTGCAAAGTGGCATTAAGATCTGCATTCTGTGTACAAAGTCGTCCTGATTCTGTCAATGACTCCCAGAAGACAAGGTAATTATAATACTATATGATTGTCGCAATGTCTGGCTATTTGTGCTTCTTGCTTTTTCTGTTCATACTGTTCATAAAGGCTTTTGCTTTCACAGTAATACGAAAATAATCTGCAATAACAAAAAGTGGCACAGCATGTACTTAGAACACCAGAGCATCTTAGATGTTATGATTATATTATCATCCAGTTCCAACTTTCACAAAAACTCTAGGACTACCTCACAACGAACTCATCTGTAAACATCACGCAGGCTGTCATCAGAGATGGATGTGGAGGGAATTATCAGTGAGGTCCAGAGATATCTTAGTGTGCAACACACAAAGTACAAGCACATCACTCAAAATGATATATCCCATCTCAGTGATAGCGCTGAATGTGTGAATAAGAAACCTCCAGGGGTTATTTTGCATATGCACTGAGATCTGTCTGCAGTTCTTACAGATAACATTTGTCTTGTATTTATAGTGTTGGCCTATATCGTTGTAGTTTATATTGTTTTTTTGTTGTTGTTGTTGTTTTTAAAGAAAAGAATCAGAAATCAGTTTTATTTTATCTTATTTACTCATTGCTTAACATGAGCAAATTTAGATTTTTAGATATGATGTAAAACCTGTGCCAAATAATGTGCAGATAATTCTGCTGTGGCCACTGTGATTCATTCATTAAAATAAAATTGCCAGAATAATTCTGTAAAAAACTATAAAAAATGCAAGCATCTTTACAGAACAACCTTTTCTGCTCAATTAATAATTAAAATTAATGAACGATTAAGAAAATATAATTATCTGACAGATATCACCTTAAATAGCTGTCCTGATATATATTATAATATCATGTAGGGCAGGGTTGTAAAGAAGGCCAGCAAAACAAATCTGGCAGAAATTTCAAAACAGACAAATAATTGCTAATTAATTAATTAATTAAAGATTTTTTGGGGATATCATCATGTAAGCTTTGGCCCTTTTATAGGATCATTGGAATGCAAGCCATATACAGTAGCTGTAGAGGCACAGATATGAAGAGAGAAAGCTTCGCTGCAAATGTCATCATGTTGATAAATGGCATTCTTTTCCCGACCTGAGACAGTGTGGTCAATTACTGAATTTGCTATATTGATACTCTTGACATTCTCAGGAACTCTCCTTGAAGCTTCAATAATAATAAACTGCTCCAGAGACAATTTTATGGGGTCAGGGTTGCATTTATGAGTCAACAAAGCTGTTTTCTGTTTATTATTTTGTTTGTTATGGCACTTTACAGTCTTTTCAGATGTCCCACAAGTCAGAATGCGCAGAATCAGTGTGGGGTCGCTGTACTGTAGCTCTATTTCTCCAGTCCATTTTGTGATAAAACGTTACAAAGGAATCCACAGTGGTACAAAAAAAGAGTATGCATTTTTCATGTAAACGAAGTTTTCCTTAATATGTTCCAATTTATTCATTTATAATGAGTTGAAGTATGTTTATTTCTGAGATTTAATGATATACAGTATTGTTCTCATAATAATGGGAATCAGACAGAGACATGGACAGATTAAAAGATCCTTTCAGACTATTTTAACTTCAGTCTAACAATGTGATGCATGTGGTAAAATAAATAGTGCCTGTAAAATGTAAGAACAAATAGTTATTCTTTCTTTTTAAGATCAATTTATAATGAGTTGTAAAAAGAAGCAGAATGTTGTTCATTAAACACTTGACCATTTCAAATACACTGCCTAGATCCCCTGCACCTCTAAGCACACTTATCCTATCTGATATTTGGGGGGAACGTCTGCTATGTTAAATTGCCAATCACACAGCAGGAAGCAAACAAAATAAGAGGGACTGGTGCTGATGGAGTTCATTTAGTCCAAAAAAAATTGGACTCATGTGATATAAATAAAATAATTATCTTCAGGTCTTATGTCTGTAGAGCTAAAATGCTGATTAGCAAATTGTAAGATATATGCTTAGGTCATGTGTCACTTTCAGTTCTTCCAATGTACCTGTAAATGTATGGGATTCATTTATTTAAAGCTTTTGTTTAGGGAACTTAAATGGTTTGGTAACACTTTATAATAACTTTCATTTATAAATCATTAATAAACATTATATAATGCTTAACAAATCATTAGTTCATATATGTTCACATAGCTAGAAATATGAGGTAATGTTCTTGTTAATGTTTATGTAGCGAATCAGCTCATGGGGAAATATGAATAATTAATCATAACTAGTTATAATTAATTATAAATATGTAGATCCGCTGTAGATATTTACTTGACCTCTCAGGGTCAACTGTCTGTCAATTCTAAGAACGTTAATTTCCTGGTTAAGGGAAATAACTTTCTTACTGTACAACTCTACACAGAGCCTGTAGCATAAATCTGCATGATTAGGGACTCCAGTTATGAGCAAACAATGAACAATGTCAAGTGTGATACAAGTAAGACTTTATTAACTCCATAAACACAAACTAGTCTAGCATACTACATAAACACTGAAACTAGTCTAACATACACATACACACACACACACACACACA